>NC_035448.2:165641329-165943719 GCF_002127325.2 Helianthus annuus | reverse complement strand
TGTTTAAATCCTTTGATCCCAACACTCTCAGTGATCATATTTCTGATAACTGGGTTGCGTTTCCTGTTACCCCGTTCACCATAGGCTACACATATCCCTTTCCAGCTTTCACCCAATCCTTCTTCTCTCTAACCGGCATATCTTACATCCAAGCCATGCCGATGATTTGGAGGGTTTGGCACACCCTTGAAAGGATCATCGAGCAGGAGGGGATAGACTTAGGCATGGCAGAACTGGGAGAATTGTATGATCTCACTACTTTTGGTTCCCATCGTTATCTGTTCAAACGTAAACCTGGTGAGGAACACCCAATCTTCAAAGCCACAAAAAATGATACCAACTGGAAGCGGCGTTTCTTTTTTGTCAAGAGAGATTCTATCCCTGATGGGAAGGATCTACCCAGGAAGTGGGCTACCCATGGTAGGATGGAGGATCCTGAGAAGGATCACCAGAGAACTTATCCCTTACTATAAGAATTACTGACATCCTTTTGCTTTCTTGTTGTGCAGTTATCTCCGTTTCACACCTCAGATTAACTCCTGCTGCCAAAGAGAGACTTGCCGCGTTCAAGAGGCTTGATCCTGAAACAAGATCTTTCAAGACAACCACCCAAGATTCTCAGGAAGTATCCTCAGGTTCTGTGACAATGTCAAGTAAGTATCTTTGCTTAAAAATTCAAATAAATAATGAAATACAAGGGAAATTAAGATACTTATCTTGTTTTGGTTGTGTAGGTGCCGGAAAGTCCACCAAGTCTGCTTCAAAGTTCAGTGTCACCGATCTCACCACCGTCAGATCCTCCAAGAGAAAAGCTCCTACCAGCCCGTCAGCTTCGATCCCCAAGGTACCCCTCAAAGGAAAGGGAGGCAAGAAGAGAAAGGCCTCCGAAGCTGAGGATCTGCAAGGTCTCCCCTTGATCCGCCAACAATTCCTTGACTACTTCAATGAGGTAAGGATCACCATCCCTGCTCCTATATCCTGCTGATATGAGGATCATTTGGTTCTGACCTTATCCTTTGTCTTCTTTGTAGAAATTTGCTGAGATTGAGACCTATGTTGGCCACGTTGAGGATCAGGATAGCAAGATTGCTGATCTTCAACTGGTTGCAGTGCTAAAGGACCTCAAGATAGCTGATCTTCAGAAGGATCTCCAGAACGCCAGAAACGAGACGGCCAAGGTGTTGATCAACTTTGACTACGAGAGGCACGAAATCACCAAGGATGCCAAGGTCTCCGCCGCCATAGCAATGTACAAGACCAAGCTGCAAATGGCCCTGGAAGCTCAGGATCCTGCTTTTGACAAGAGCACCTGGGATGTGGAGGGCTGGAAGGCAAGGCTGGCTGAACTGGAGGATGAAGAAGAGGCTGAAGAGATCCTGACCATTGAGGCTGGAGGCAAGGGTGAAGGTGGTGAAGCAAGTGGAGCCGGAGGTGGTGATGCAGCGAAGGTTTAGGCTGCAGGATTGGGCGATGAAGGAAACTTCTAGACATAGCCGGAGCCCAATTTTTTTTGTTTGATGGTGGTTTGTTAAACAATTTGATGGTTTGTATTTCGAACAATAGTTTTAGCTTTAAGGATCTAGGATCCTTCAGACAATAGGTAGGATTGCAAATGGTGGAGGGATCCTCTGTTTGGGGGATAAAGCCATTGTGATCCTGCCGCCCTTATATCCCTGCACTACTTTGAACCTATTATCATGGACACCCTTTACCTACCCCAGCGGACGGGCCACGTATTGCTGGTAGATGCTCGGGATAGGTAATTTTGACAACCTTTGAAGGGTTAGTCTTTTTGTTAATAAATAAAATCTTAACCTTTTGTCGCTTATCCTGTGTTATTGTCCTTTTAGTTCCTTTAATTTTCAACTGTTTTGATGTGCACTTATTAAATAAGCAATTTTGAATAAGTCAGATTGAAAACATTTAGGATATGATCTGTTAGGGCAGGATTTTTAATGACCTGTGATCCTTACATGATATCCTAACAGTGATCCTTGTTTCCGTGGCAGATAGTGATCCTCAGAAGAGCTTCAGGATCAGGATCATGGATCATCCTAAGGATCCTCATATTAACGATTGTTCTCTTTGAATTTCATGTTGTTTTGCAGGAATTACGAGTTGGACCTGGTCTTGGCAAACGTTATTAAGGAATCTTCCACGCTAATTTCGCACATGCATAACCGGAAATAGACGTTGTGGAGAATATGGAAACTTAGCACAAATTACGGATAATTTGTTAGGCTAAATTTACTTCTATTTCTAAAAGGGGTAACGAGCTAGTAGTTAGGTGACTTGCCTAAATTCAACCACACACACTTATATAAACGGCGCTCTCAAGCATTTGGGGAGGACGACACATTTCTCACACGTTCTAGCATACTACACCACAGTGATCCTTGTACCTAGCTCGTTACTATCCGAAGTTGTAAACATTATTTGTTATATTGGAACTTGGTGATCGGTAGTTTCCATCACCCGAGGTTTTTTATGCCGGAGATCATTCATTGATCAAGGGCTTTTTCCTCGTATAAATCTTTGTGTCACTTGTGCAATTTACATTTAAGTGATCCTTATCTTTATTCATCATTTCAAGCATCATTCCCCGTTACAGAGAGTTTGGTTGCATTATCCTTGTGTGATTTTTGACCAAAACAGTTTGGCGCCCACCGTGGGGCAATTGGTGCTTCATTCATAAGAAAGTTTTCTGTTGGTGATCATTCCGGATCGTTGCATACGAATACATGGCTTCATCGATGAAGAATACCTCTACTGCGATGTCTGCGGTCAATTCATCTCAGGGCATTCCACCTTTGCCTCCACCACCAGCTGGATCTCAGAAAAATGCTGAGAAGAAACCAACTCCTATTTTCTCTAAACCTCCAACTTCTTCTGCTTCCTATACTCCCACTACTAGTGACATATTTACTTTGATTTTGCAGATGAGAGATCATATACAGCAACAGGACAAGACCAATGACAGGATCCTCAAAGAAATCGGAGATCTCAAGAAACAAAAGAAAGCGGCAGAGGATCGTTCTCCACTGGTGCCCAAATCTTTGAATTTTGATACTCCGGTGGTTACTTCTCAGCCATCAGAGGTTCCAGATATTCAACATGTGGGTGGACCAAGAGGAGTGCACTTCAGTTCAGCAATAGTGACTCAGGTATCAGGTTCATACTTCCAGCCAGCAGGATCCTATCCTCAGCATATAGGATCCTTCATGAATTCAGGAGCCTACTCAGGAGCACAGCAGGTTCAAGGATCCTCTTTTGTTCCAGGATAATCGCAGGTTCAAGGATCCTCCTTTGTTCCAGGATCATCCCAGGTTCAAGGATCCTCCTTTGTTCCAGGATCATCCCAGGTTCAAGGATCCTCCTTTGTTCTAGGATCATCCCAGTTTCAGGGATCCTTCCAGATGCCAGGATCCTTGAAGAGTTTGCAAACAGGAAGTTCAGATGTCCATCAGGGAGATTTTATTCCAATGCAGACCATTGCTTCCACTGGTCCCTCCATCATCCCAGATCCCAGCAATATGGATTAACATCCAGTGTTCCTAACTTGAACCCAATGGGAGGTAACACTTCTAATAATTCTCTTACCACTAACCATGGATTCATGCAGGATGCAGGTATCAACCACGCTATGGCCAAAGAGCTGCAAAAACTGAAGGATATGATATCAAGTGTTCTAGGGGTGGTCAAACCTATCCCGGAGATTGCAGATGGAAGCCATAAGATATCTCGTTTTGCACCACCAATTTGTAATGCTGAGATACCCAAAAGATTCCATATTCCAACTATGAAGTTGTATGATGGTTCAACGGATCCTGAGGAACACATAGCACAATACAGGGAGAGGATGGAGATCAATTCGATTCCAGAAAGGTTAAAGGAAGCGTGCCTATGCAAGGGATTTGGATCCACTCTTACTGGATCAGCTCTCAAATGGCTGCTAAGTCTTCCCCCTTACTCTATTACTTCATTTGCCAATCTAGTTAACTTATTCGATAATCAATTTTCTTGTTGTAGAAAGTTTGAACGATTAACTAGTGATTTATATAGGATAACTCAAGGTCATAATGAATCATTAAGGGATTATATAACCAAATTTAGTAAAGAATCCTTGGACATTCCCAACTTGGATATTGCCACGGCTGTTGAGGCCTTCAAGATGGGATTGCTTAGGGATTCATTATTCTATGATGATCTTGTTATGACACCATGCAGGAACCTAGATGAAGTAAGGACTCGGGCACTCAGGTTCATCCGGCTAGAGGATGACAAGAGGATCCAGGAGAGAATGGTAGGATCCTCAAAACAAGAAAAGCAAGGATCCTCGTTCAAGAACAACAAATTCAAATCCTATAACAGAACTGACAACCAGAACGTGCATGCTGTTGACCAAGAAGATGATGATGAGGATTATCCTCCAATTTCTGAATATTGTTTTTCCGTTGATAACCATGAACTAATCCTTGCGATGCAGAATCTAGGAGAAAAAGCCAGATGGCCCAGAAAAAATGACAAATCGGCCGCAATTAAAGACAAATCAAAGTGGTGTGCATACCATGAGGATTTCGGGCATTTAACAGAGGAGTGCATCACATTGAGAAAGGAAATTGGATATCTGCTGAGCAAGGGGCACTTAAAGGAGTTGCTGGGAAGAAAAAAGCAAAGGACTCAGGATCCTGAAAGGATCCCTGAAAAAGCTCCAGCCCCTCTGGCAGATGCACAAGTGATAAACTTTATTTCTGGAGGATCAGACATCTGTGGTACATCCTTCTCAGCAGCTAAAAGGCATGCCAAGGAGGCTAAAATGGATAATGGAGAAAGACCTATTCGAACATCGAGTGTTTCGGAAGGAAAAGTCATAACCTTTGATGAGGATGATCGTGTTGACATCCAGGATCCTCATCATGATAGTTTAGTTATTACTCTTTTTATTTCTAACCATTTTGTCCGCAGGATCCTTATTGACGGAGGGAGCTCAGTAAACATTATCCAGCTAGATGTTCTGAAGAAAATGGGTATCCCTGAATCAGATATCACACCAAGATCCTCCGTGCTTGTGGGATTTAGTGGCGAAACTAAGAGAACCCTGGGGGACATCAAACTCCCAATTTATGTGGAAGGATTACATAATTATCAAAAATTTTGTGTTATTGACTGTTTATCTTGTTGTAATGTTATCCTTGGCAGGCCCTGGATACACGATATGAAGGCAGTCCCATCCACCTACCATCAATATGTGAAGCTCCCTAGCCCTTGGGGAATAGTCAAGATCGATAGTGATCAGCAGGAGGCTAAGGATTGTTACACCTCATCAACGAAACCAGCCTCGAAATCAAGGGAGCAATAGCAATTAAAGTATCCTCCAAGGAATGTCTTGGAGGCGAGAGAGCAGGATGTGGTCGAAATCCTCATGGATCCTGATGATCCTGAATCCAAAATCTGAATCGGATCAGAGATCCTTGGCAAGATGAAAGAAGACCTTGTATCCTTCCTCAAAAGAAGAAAGTCTACCTTTGCATGGAAACATGAGGATATGACAGGTATATCTAAGGATATTATCACTCATAAACTTGGCATTAACAGGTCATTCAAGCCAATCCATCAAAAAAGGAGGAAGTTTGCACCAGAAAGAAATGCCATTATCCAGGAAGAGGTAGAGAGATTGCTACGAGCAGGTATGATTAGAGAAGTAAAGTATCCACGATGGCTGGCCAATGTGGTTGTTGTTCAAAAGAAAAATGGAAAGTGGAGGGTATGTGTCGATTTCACTGATTTAAATAAGGCATGTCCCAAGGATCCTTTCCCATTACCCCACATTGACTCCATGGTGGATGCAACGGCGGGTCATGAACTGTTAACTTTTATGGATGCTTCATCTGGATTCCAACAAATTCAGATGGAACCATCTGACCAAGAGGATACGGCTTTTATGACCCCAACCGGTTTATATTGTTATATTGCTATGCCATTTGGATTAAGGAATGCAGGTGCAACATATCAAAGGCTGGTGAATATGATGTTCAAGGATCAGATTGGACAGACTATGGAAGTGTACATAGATGATATGGTGGTGAAATCCATAAAAGCTGAGGATCACCTAAGAGACTTGGAGGAAGCATTTGATATCCTTGACAGATATAACATGAAGCTTAATCCTTCAAAATGTCACTTTGGTGTTAAAGCAGGTAAATTCTTAGGATATATGGTAACCAAGAGGGGCATTGAAGCAAGCCCGGAACAAATCAAAGCATTGGTGAATATCAAATCTCTTGCCAACGCTAAAGATGTGCAAAGGCTAACAGGCATGATAGCAGCTTTAAACAGATTTATATCCAAATCCTCAAAGAAGTGTAAAGAATTCTATGATATCCTAAGGAAGAACAAGAAATTCGAGTGGACTGAGAAGCATGAGAGTGCTTTACAAGCCCTCAAAGAATACCTATCCTCAGCTCCAGCGTTGATGAAACCAGAAAAAGGAGATGTGTTATCCTTATATCTTGCGGTATCCTCTAAAGCAGTAAGTGCAGTCCTTGTTAAGGATCATGAAGGTACACAATATCCTGTATATTATGTAAGTAAGAGTTTACTTGATGCTGAATCCAGGTATTCACACCTTGAAAAGCTTATTCTTGCATTAATTATGGCATCTACTAAGTTAAGACATTATTTTGAAACTCATGTTATTGTTGTTAGAACTAATTTTCCAATTAAGAATGTCCTCAGGAAACCAGAGATGACCGGAAGGATGGCTAAGTGGACAGTAAAACTTAGTGCCTATGATATAAGATATGAGCCTAGAACAGCCATCAAATCCCAAGCATTAGCAGACTTTGTGGCTGATTTCTGTAGTGATTTACAAAAGGAAGCCGAATTGGAAGTCCAGCAGCTGGAGGAAACCAAGGATCCTTGGATACTACATACTGATGGATCCTCAAATGTCAAAGGCACGGGGCTTGGTATACTACTAAAATCGTCACAGGGGGACACAATACCCCACTCCATAGCTTGTGAGTTCCAAGCCACTAACAATGAGGCTGAGTATGAAGCCTTGATTGCTGGTTTGCAAATTGCTAAGCATATGGGGATAAGGTATCTTGAGGTATACGTGGATTCATTGTTAATCACTAATCACTTTAATGGATCCTATGCTGTTAAAGGTGAAAAACTAACTAAATATTTAGAGATAGTCAAAGAATTGGCACTCTCCTTTGTTTTCTTCAGTTTGACACAGGAACCAAGGGAAGAAAATACAGAAGCTGATGCATTGGCTAATCTAGGATCATCTTTGAAGATCCCAGAGGATATAAGTATCCCCATCATCCATATCCTGGCTCCTGCTATTGAAAATCAAGTGGCCATGGAAATAGAAGAGGATTCTGCAATGATCCCTAGTGAGGATACTCAATCTTGTTCAGGATCATGGATCTCACCAATCATGAGATACTTACAACACGGAGAGATTCCTATGGGAGAAAACCCTAGGGCTTTCAGAATTAAGGTATCTCAATTCACAATCTTAAATAATATGTTCTATAAGCGATCTCTTGCAGGACCATATTTAAGATGTATCGAGGATCCTGAAGTTCAAGAAGTTTTAAAAGACTTCCATGAAGGAGATTGTGGAAACCACACTGGGGGCAGGGCATTGTTCTCAAGGATCTTAAGGACAGGATACTACTGGGCCAACTATGAAAAGGGATGCTGTGGAGTATGCTAAGAAGTGTGATCCTTGTCAAAGACACAGCAATATCCTTCATCATCCGGCTGAATTTCTACACCCTATATCCTCCTCTTGGCCATTTATGAGATGGGGGATGGATATAGTTGGCAAGCTCCCTAAGGCACCTGGTGGAAAAGTGTTCATGCTTGCTATGACTGATTACTTCTCCAAGTGGATAGAGGCTGAAGCTTTTGCCCAAGTCAGAGAGAAGGAAGTTATATCCTTTATTAAGAGAAATATTATAACTAGATTTGGCATTCCTTCTGAAATTATATGTGATAATGGTTCCCAATTTATTGGGGGCAGAACTACTAACTTTTGTGACAGCTGGGGGATTAAGATGATAACATCAACACCAGTCCACCCACAAGCTAATGGTCAAGCAGAATCATCCAACAAGATCATCATCAACAATTTGAAGAAGGAACTTGGATCCAAGACGGGGAAATGGGCAGAAGAATTACCTTATGTGCTTTGGGCTGATAGGACAACCCCCAAGAATGCTACTGGTCAAACACCATTCTCTTTGGTATTTGGGGCAGAATCAGTGATCCCAACAGAAATGGTGGTTCCAACTGCTAGAACAAGTACCCGTGATCCTGAGGAAAATGATGAGAACCTTGTTCAAGACTTGGATACTATTGAGGAAATCAGGGATTTGGCTAGGATAAGGATGGCTAGCTACCAACAAAGAATGGCTGGTGCTTACAACAAAAATGTCAGGATAAGGAAATTCCAAGTTGGGGATATGGTATTGAGAAAAGCATTCCAGAATACTACCAATCCTGCTGATGGAAAATTAGCACCAAAATGGGAAGGCCCTTATTTGATTGAAGCTGAAGCAGGAAAGGGGGCATATAGATTGCTAACCATGGAAGGTGACTTGCTACCAAGAGCCTGGAATGCTGTCCACTTGAAGAAATATTTCATGTAAGCAGGATCCTCCTGGCACATATGATCCTTGCATTAGAGGTATCCTTGAAGGATCCTTGAGGTGTCAATGATCCTCACTCCGGTAATATCCTAATCTTGAACTATTTCATTTTCTTATTTTCTTATTTAAGGATAAGGATCATGTATCCTTTATCCTTCTCTCATAAGATTTTGAGTTTTGATAGTCCAGGTATCCTTAGCATATTGTCGACAATCTTTAGAAGCAATTCAGATCTTTGGGTTTAACCCCAGTTGTTTGGGCTCGTCCCCAGTTATCCTTGGGCTTGTCCCCAGTTTCGCCTGTAGCGCACGATGATCCTGGTATAGTTCAAGTCTTTGGGACCAGTACTCGCTTTAGGGGCTGATAATTCCATTGTACTGGCTATACCTAGGATCCTACGTATAATGGTAGACGTACCATACATCCGTTTCTAAGGTTTCTAACGTTTTCACGTTAGCTAAGGTTTTGGCATTATCATGTCACTAAGTTTGGATAGTCGCCAGTAAGGGCCATACTCCAGTTTACATACGATCCTTGGGCTTGTCCCCAGTTATCTTTGGGCTTGTCCCTAGTTATCCTTGGGCTTGTCCCCAGTTATCCTTGGGCTTGTCCCCAGTTATCCTTGGGCTTGTCCCCAGTTACTAACTCTTATCTTATATTGGCTTAGTCCCAAGTTATGCTCTATTTCAGGTCCTTGAAGTTAAACAACTAAGGTCCCTGATCCTTATTTCTCTCTAAGGTTTATCTTATAGTTATCCTGATTATGGTTAGGATCCTAACTTGGATCCTCAGGTATGATCCTTAACTATTTTTATCTTATTCATTGTTTATTTGAATAACCCTTATACTTTGACAACTGAACTTATGATCCTTAAAACATACACTACTTTTTGGGATTTTTCGACTATAGGATATTTGATCATGGATCATATCCTAAATGCTTTCAATCTGAGTTATTCAAAGTAACCTATTTAATAAGTATACATCAAGACAATTAAAAATTAAAAGAACTTAAAGGATAACAACACAGGATAAGCGACAAAAGTTAAGATTTTATTTATTAAGCATAAGGATTCCTGAACTTTCAAAACTCAAAATCTTGTGAGAGAAGGATAAAGGACACATGATCCTTATCCTTATATGAGAAAATAAGGAAATGAAATAGTTCAAGATTAGGACATTACCAGAGTAAGGATCATTGATGCTTTAAGGATCCTTCAAGGATACCCCTAATGTAAGGATCATACGTGCCAGGAGGATCCTGCTCACATGAAATATTTCTAAAAATGGACAGCATTCCAAGCTCTTGGTAACAAATCACCTCCCATGGTCAGCAATCTATATGCCCCCTTTCCTGCTTCAGCTTCAATCAAATAAGGGCCTTCCCATTTTGGTGCCAATTTTCCATCAGCAAGATTGGTGGTATTCTGGAATGCTTTTCTCAACACCATATCTCCAACTTGAAACTTCCTGATCCTGACATTTTTGTTGTAAGCACCAGCCATTCTTTGTTGATAACTGGCCATCCTTATCCTAGCTAGATCTCTGATTTCTTCAATGGTATCCAGGTCTTGAGCCAAGTTCTCATCATTTTCTTCAGGATCACGGGTACTTGTTCTAGCAGTTGGAACCACCATTTCTGTTGGGATCACTGACTCTGCCCCAAATACTAAAGAGAATGGAGTCTGGCTTGTAGCATTCTTAGGGGTTGTCCTATCAGCCCAAAGCACATAAGGTAATTCTTCAGCGCATTCCCCTTTCTTGGATCCAAGCTTCTTCTTCAAATTGTTGATGATGATCTTGTTGGATGATTCTGCTTGACCATTAGCTTGTGGGTGGACTGGTGTTGATGTTATCATCTTAATCCCCCAGCTGTGACAAAAGTTAATAGTTCTGCCCCCAATAAATTGGGAACCATTATCACATATAATTTCAGAATGAATACCAAATCTAGTTATAATATTTCTTTTAATGAAGGATATAACTTCCTTTTCTCTGACTTGGGCAAAAGCTTCAGCCTCTATCCACTTGGAGAAGTAATCACTCATAGCTAGCATGAACACTTTCCCACCAGGTGCCTTAGGGAGCTTACCAACTATATCCATCCCCCATCTCATAAATGGCCAAGAGGAGGATATAGGATGCAAAAATTCAGCTGGTTGGTGAAGGATATTGCTGTGTCTCTGACAAGGATCACATTTCTTAGCATATTCCACAACATCGCTTTTCATAGTTGGCCAGTAGTATCCTGTCCTTAAGATCCTTGAGAACAATGCCCTGCCCCCAGTGTGGTTTCCACAATCTCCTTCATGGAAGTCTTTTAAAACTTCTTGGACTTCAGGATCCTCGATGCATCTTAAATATGGTCCTGCAAGAGATCGCTTATACAACATATTATTTAAGATTGTGAATTGAGATACCTTAATTTTGAAAGCCCTAGGATTTTCTCCCATAGGAATCTCTCCGTGTTGTAAGTATCTCATGATTGGTGAAATCCATGATCCTGATCCTGGATAAGATTGAGTATCCTCACTAGGGATAATTGCAGAATCCTCCCCTATTTCCATGGCCACATGATCCTCGATGGCAGGAGCCAAGATATGAATAATGGGGATACTTATATCCTCCGGGATCTTCAAGGATGATCCTAAGTTATCCAATGCATCAGCTTTTGTATTTTCCTCCCTTGGTACCTGTGTCAAACTGAAGAAAACAAAAGAGAGTGCCAATTCTTTGACTATCTCCAAATATTTGGTTAGCTTTTCACCTTTAACAGTATAGGATCCATTAAAGTGATTTGTAATTAATAATGAATCTACATGTACCTCAAGGTACCTGATCCCCATATGCTTAGCAATTTGCAAACCAGCAATCAAGGCTTCATATTCAGCCTCATTGTTAGTGGTTTGGAACTCACAAGCTATAGAGTGGGGTATTATATCCCCCTGTGGCGATTTTAGTAGTATACCAAGCCCTGTGCCTTTGACGTTCGAGGATCCATCAGTATAGAGTATCCAAGGATCCTTGGTCTCCTCTAGTTGCTGGACTTCTAACTCAGCTTCTTTTTGTAAATCACTACTGAAATCAGCCACAAAGTCGGCCAATGCTTGGGATTTGATGGCTGTCCTAGGCTCATATCTTATATCATAGGCACTAAGCTTCACTGCCCA
This sequence comes from Helianthus annuus, assembly GCF_002127325.2. Classification (NCBI taxonomy): domain Eukaryota; kingdom Viridiplantae; phylum Streptophyta; class Magnoliopsida; order Asterales; family Asteraceae; genus Helianthus; species Helianthus annuus. The sequence goes on along the minus strand of NC_035448.2, from coordinate 165,931,883 downwards.
CTTAGCCATCCTTCCTGACATCTCTGGTTTCCTGAGGACATTCTTAATTGGAAAATTAGTTTTAACAACAATAACATGAGTTTCAAAGTAATGTCTCAACTTAGTAGATGCCATGATTAATGCAAGAATAAGCTTTTCAAGGTGTGAATACCTGGATTCGGCATCAAGTAAACTCTTACTTACATAATAGACAGGATGTTGTGTACCTTCATGATCCTTAACAAGGACTGCACTTACTGCTTTTAAGGATACTGCAAGATATAAAGATAGCACATCTCCTTTCTCTGGTTTCATCAAGGCTGGGGCTGAGGATAGGTAATCTTTGAGAGCTCGTAAGGCATTCTCATGCTTCTCAGTCCACTCAAATTTCTTGTTCTTCCTTAGGATATCATAGAATTCTTTGCACTTCTCTGAGGATTTGGATATAAATCTGTTCAAAGCTGTTATCCTGCCTGTTAGCCTTTAAACATCCTTAGCATTGGCAGGAGATTTGATATTCACTAAGGCTTTGATTTGTTCCAGGCTAGCTTCAATACCTCTCTTGGTCACCATATATCCTAAGAATTTACCTGCTTTAACACCAAAGTGACATTTTGAAGGATTAAGTTTCATGTTATATCTGTCAAGGATATCAAATGCTTCCTCCAAGTCCCTTAGGTGATCCTCAGCATTTATGGACTTTACCACCATATCATCTATGTAAAGCTCCATAGTTTGTCCAATCTGATCCTTGAACATCATATTCACCAGCCTTTGATATGTTGCACCTGCATTCCTTAATCCAAACGGCATAGCAATTAACAATATATACCGGTTGGAGTCATAAAAGCCGTATCCTCTTGATCAGATGGTGATGGGTTGATAAAATTCCTTAGCTTAATGGTTTTAATTTCGGTTAATTACACGAAGTTACTTTCTAGAATACACTACTTTGATATGGTTTGTGTTTTGCAGGCATTGACGGGTTTAAGGTGTATTTTGGAGAATTACCGAAGCTTTGGGCGGATGCTAGAGAGAACATAATTGAAGAAAATGCAAAAAGAGGCAAAACTGAGCTGAACTCTACGCCAGAAACAGTCCAAACTTCATTTTGGCTTATCCTGAGCTAGAAAATGAGTTTCGGGGCTTATAATATATGCATTTGGGGTAGCTCGACGAGACGAATCAAAATATAAGGTTTTTAAAGGCCAGAAATTATCGCATTATCTGCTGCACACTGGCTGATTGGTAAAAACGGGATTTTTTAGAGAAATAGTCAAAATTGGAAAAGGGGGAGTTACACTTTGTTATTCCTTCAACTCCCATTCATTGAAAAAAAAAAACCACTTCATCTTCATCCATTCTCCACCATCCAAACCCTAACCCCTAACCCTCAACTCTCCTTCAAGACTCAAGATTGTGGTTCGGTGCTCGTATTCATCCTCCGGTGATCGTGCCTCTTCGACCATGAACGGCTAGCCTCTTCGGTTTCACCCCGGTGTAGATTATTGTAAGAATTCTAGGGTTTATGCATTCGTATTTGATTTGATTTTGTGACAAATTGTTTAGTATTTGAAACCTTCGATAATTGTCTTGCATTTGTTTCGAATTCGTAAATTGTCGAACGATGTTAAAAGTTATGACTTTGCGAAATGGTTATGTGCACTTATGCCTTATCGTAGGTTAGGATTTACATGTCCGAGGTAACGAAGTGCATTACGGTCCGTTGTCTATGACGTCGATAGCAATTGGCACCTAAGCTTCGTGATAGTAATCCGTTAATCACTATATGCAATTGAATCAAGTTAAAACATGTAGGAACCCTAGGTCTTGAAATAATCGAACCGGGTGTGGAACTTGTCTCTAATTTCTTGTTTTAGTCATTTAGTAATTTAGTTGCAATTTTAGTTAATCACAAGTGTTTTAGATAATACCAATTGTCGGGTCACTCCGATTTATTTTCCAACCCAATAAACTTATAAAAAAAATTAGCAATCTTCATAATCACATTGTACATTTTTGTAAATAGTCTAACTAGTCGAACAGGTCGTGCAATACTGACCACAAGCTCTTCGTGGATTCGATACCCGACTTACCCTAGCTACCTAGGTTTAATTGGGTTTTTGACTGATCGGGACGACACGGTCACGTCAAAATGGCGCCGCTGCCGGGGAGTGCGTGCGCTTTGTGTTTGGATATTGTTTGAAGCTGTGTGATTAACTGTTTAATTTGTTTTGCTTTCTTTTTGTATTGTCTTTTTCCTTGTTACGCGGGGTGTGTTACTTGTGCAGGTTACAGGTAGTGCATGCGTACACGAAATTCCGGGAGGACTTCACCTCTAGTCTACGAACCGGAAATTGAAAGACTCGCAAGAAGAAACTTAGCAAGCCGGTTAGAAGCAACTCTTGCTTCTAATCAAACCAACCGAACACCACCACTTACACCGACCATTGAAACCGATTCAATGGCAAACCACAAATCCAACCAAGAATTTAACCCAAACCAAAACCTCCACCCAAATCAATTCCAATCCCGAGGAACCTTTTTCCCTGCTCAAGAGCTACCGGGTGGTAACACCAATGCAAGACCACCCACTCCACCTTTCCGAAACCAAAACACCAACAACACCCAACGAACACCTCAACAACAACCTCTTCACCGACAAGCATCGTTACCTATTAACCTTGATGATCGGAATGTCAACTCCGATCGAAGAGGTAACCGTGATCACGGCAATCCCGTAAATGAAGACCCGTTTTTCAACATCGACGATTTAAGGAATGCAATTCCCGATGACGAACCGTATAGTTTTCCCGGTTATCAATCACCAGAACACGTGAGTATTCATACGGAAAATTCGGACGATGGGGGTTATTATGATGATCGAGCCAATGATGATGAAGATTGGGGTTACTTGAATAGGGGAAACGTATACAATGCTCGAAGGTACGACGATGAGGAGTTTGGGTCTCAAAACGCCAACTATGTTGGGGAAGAGGAATATGGCTACGGGGGTGGAAGAAACAATGGTTATGGGAACAACCGTCAACCACAAAACAACAACCAACGGAAACGGAATGAAGGGTTTTACAACAACAACAATAACAACAACAATGTAAATGGCGCCGCTGCCGGGGAGCTAGTGCGCTTAGTATTTCATTGCTTGTTCGATTTTAGTTTAGTTTTTTTTTCTCTTGTATTTTTTTTTTTGTGATTTTACTTTGGGTGGTCGAGCTTGTTTGTGCAGGTACATGTTTTGCAGGTACCATCTTTCAATATGAATTGGGTAGATGATGATCCATGTGAGTGTTGTGGAAGCGGAGAGCACTATTTAGAGGATTGCTCTGTTTTCTACGAAAAAGTTCAAGCTAACAAGGAACGGGAAGACTACCTCAGCGGATTGTTTGATTATAGGAGGGCGGATCATAAAGATTTTAATGGTCCATCCTCACATTATCCATACACTAGACCACCTCTACCACCAAAGCAAGAAAGCGGATGTCCTTGTTGTGGAAAAATTCATATACATGAAGATTGTCCAGTGTTTTGGAAAGATCCGGTGTTTTGGAAAGGAAAAATAAAGTCTGGTTACAAGCCACCACCACATTATCAAGAATACTACTATGAACCCAAATCACCATATTTCTCAAGTTATCGGGAGGAGGAGTATGATGATTATTATAATGAATACCCTCAACCGGTATACGAGAACCCACAAGATTCGATGCATTCTAAGCTTGATGCTCTCATGGACATGATGAAAGAATATCACCAGGATATCAAAGATATGAAGAAAGCGAATGAAGTGAGAGATAAAGCCCATGAAGCATTGGTGGTGCAAGTGGGTCAATTAGCGGAGGAATTAGCCCAACTTAAACGAGACCAAGAGGTTTGGGCCAATGGTACAATAGTAGATGGTGATGTGGTGGAAGAGGTTATCGATCTTCCCGAGCAAGAAAAGGAATGTTTGAACCGAGCGGAAGACATCCCACCGCGAGACGAGTCGGATCCCAAAGATGCCCACGTTCATATCCATCCTTATCCCATATTTATCACTCCAACCAACAAAGTTGGGGATGCGGGTTCGGGTATAAGGATTCGAAGGGTGGCGTTGCAAGACATAGGCCAGTTTAGTAAGAAGCGACCCCAAAGTTGTACAATATGCATGCCGAGCAAAATAAAAAGAGAATGGATCCGGCATGCCAAATACCGAGCGTATGTTGGAAACTCGGTAGGCAAATGTGCACTTCGACCACCATGAGAGGTAAATCAGGTATAATTGTTGTAGAGTTTGTATTATTATTTGTTTTATTTTTTTAGTAGTTAAATGAACGTTGTGGGTGTGTTCCCTATATAACCCTCACGAGACCTCTCGTCCTCCCAAGCTATTGGGGGGTTTAAAAGGGCTTGTTGCATAAGCTAAATGCAACCGTGATTCCTACGAAAGTGAGTTAGGCTTGTTATTGTTGTAAATTATTTTTCCACATAAATCAAAGTAAATTAATGTATGACTTGGTAATATTTTCATAAAAGTGGTAGAACTAGGTAGCTAATAAATTTTAATGGTTGTGAGAAGCATGCTTCTACACAAGGGTTAAGATTTGTAGGTACATTATGTTTGTGAGACGACCGCTTTGTTGAAGAGATGAAGAGCACACGAGGAATGAGCTCTAAAAATCAGGTGCATACGTTCACTTTTTACTTTTGATTTTTTAGTTAGCAAATAAGTGGATTGTAAATTGTATATTATTTTTCCGGGGTGAAATTTTGGGGAAGTTAGTCGTGTCACATCCCTTGTGCGTTTTTAAAAAACTCTAGTTCTTACACATTGAGGACAATGTTTACCTCAAGTGTGGGGATGGGGGAGTAGTAAAAGTTTTTCGATTTTTGACCCGTTCATCTAAACACTACACATTGAGGACAATGTTTACCTCAAGTGTGGGGATGGGGGAAAAATTTCAAAAATTTTTCAAAATGTCTTTGTTTGAAGCAATCTAAAAAGCACAAGTAACTAAGTTAACGAGGGATGTCACAACTCATTTGGTCTTTTGTCATGGTCAAGTTCAAGTTAATAGCATGACGGGTATTTAGCGGGTGGTTATTTGGGAATAATTCTCCTAAGAAACTAGCACATCATGCACGTCACATACCATACCCTTTATATATGTGAGGTTTTGAGCCACTTTTACATAATAGAATTACATATATATGTTTCTTTGTTTGAGTGGACCATTAGTCATGTATTGTAGAACTTGCATCTTTTGATACGTTTGAGACCATAGACCGAATACAAGCACGAGAATGATTAAGGCATTAGGTAAGCCTTTTTCTTTTACACCATTTGCTTACCTTTACCCAAATAAATCCCTTAGTCGCCCACTTTGAGCCTAAACCTTTCGTTTGACCACCCTATAGCCCATAACCGTAAACCTTTTTCTTTTAAACCCGTGTGATGGAAATTCGATTTTAGGATTATTTGTTTGTATAGTTGTGGTATGTGTTTATAGTTTGATTTAATAAAAGGCGAAAAATTGTTGCCTTCTAGTCGATGTTTGTAGATAATTGTGTTTAGCATAGTTATTTTGTAATAAAAAGTTGAGTTTTCATCACCTTAGCCACTTAAAAAAAAAATATATATATCCTATTCCATACCCTTAACCTAGCCTTGTTACAACCCTCCAAAGACCTTTTGACTTGTGTTTAGTATTCATGTTCGGTGGTGGAGAATGATTGAGTTGCAAGCCTATGCGGGTACGTGTTCTAATCGGTTTTGAGTGATTACCTAGAAAGTGCTAATTCATTAACTAATTAGCCAAATTTTATAAACCGAGTGGAGAGAACATTGTGAGGGATGTGCATGACTTGTTAGTTTTACGGGCGGGTTAATCTTGGATAACCATATTATACGTGATTATTCACTTTACCGTTAGATATTTTGTAAATTGTAAAAAGTTTTGAACCGGGCATGACAATAGACCTTAATCTTAGTCTCAGGAATGGGGAGTGTGTTTTTCGTTCGACCCACGTGAAAGTGAAAAACAGATTTGCTTGAGGGCAAGCAAAAGACAAGTGTGGGGATGTGATGGGTTGATAAAATTCCTTAGCTTAATGGTTTTAATTTCGGTTAATTACACGAAGTTACTTTCTAGAATACACTACTTTGATATGGTTTGTGTTTTGCAGGCATTGACGGGTTTAAGGTGTATTTTGGAGAATTACCGAAGCTTTGGGCGGATGCTAGAGAGAACATAATTGAAGAAAATGCAAAAAGAGGCAAAACTGAGCTGAACTCTGCGCCAGAAACAGTCCAAACTTCATTTTGGCTTATCCTGAGCTAGAAAATGAGTTTCGGGGCTTATAATATATGCATTTGGGGTAGCTCGACGAGACGAATCAAAATATAAGGTTTTTAAAGGCCAGAAATTATCACATTATCTGCTGCACACTGGCTGATTGGTAAAAACGGGATTTTTTAGAGAAATAGTCAAAATTGGAAAAGGGGGAGTTACACTTTGTTATTCCTTCAACTCCCATTCATTGAAAAAAAAAACCACTTCATCTTCATCCATTCTCCACCATCCAAACCCTAACCCCTAACCCTCAACTCTCCTTCAAGACTCAAGATTGTGGTTCGGTGCTCGTATTCATCCTCCGGTGATCGTGCCTCTTCGACCATGAACGGCTAGCCTCTTTGGTTTCACCCCGCTGTAGATTATTGTAAGAATTCTAGGGTTTATGCATTCGTATTTGATTTGATTTTGTGACAAATTGTTTAGTATTTGAAACCTTCGATAATTGTCTTGCATTTGTTTCGAATTCGTAAATTGTCGAACGATGTTAAAAGTTATGACTTTGCGAAATGGTTATGTGCACTTATGCCTTATCGTAGGTTAGGATTTACATGTCCGAGGTAACGAAGTGCATTACGGTCCGTTGTCTATGACGTCGATAGCAATTGGCACCTAAGCTTCGTGATAGTAATCCGTTAATCACTATATGCAATTGAATCAAGTTAAAACATGTAGGAACCCTAGGTCTTGAAATAATCGAACCGGGTGTGGAACTTATCTCTAATTTCTTGTTTTAGTCATTTAGTAATTTAGTTGCAATTTTAGTTAATCACAAGTGTTTTAGATAATACCAATTGTCGGGTCACTCCGATTTATTTTCCAACCCAATAAACTTATAAAAAAAATTAGCAATCTTCATAATCACATTGTACATTTTTGTAAATAGTCTAACTAGTCGAACAGGTCGTGCAATACTGACCACAAGCTCTTCGTGGATTCGATACCCGACTTACCCTAGCTACCTAGGTTTAATTGGGTTTTTGACTGATCGGGACGACACGGTCACGTCAGATGGTTCCATCTGAATTTGTTGAAATCCAGATGAAGCATCCATAAAAGTCAACAGTTCATGACCCGCTGTTGCATCCACCATGGAGTCAATGTGGGGTAATGGGAAAGGATCCTTGGGACATGCCTTATTTAAATCTGTGAAATCGACACATACCCTCCACTTTCCATTTTTCTTTTGAACAACAACCACATTGGCCAGCCATCTTGGATACTTGACCTCTCTAATCATACCTGCTCGGAGCAATTTCTCTACCTCTTCCTGGATAATGGCATTTCTTTCCGGTGCAAACTTCCTCCTTTTTTGATGGATTGGTTTGAATGACCTGTCAATGCCAAGTTTATGAGTGATAATATCCTTATATATACCTGTCATATCCTCATGCTTCCATGCAAAGGTAGTCTTCCTTCTTTTGAGGAAGGATACAAGATCTTCTTTCATGTTGCCAAGGATCCCTGATCCGATATAGATTTTGGATTCAGGATCATCAGGATCCATGAGGATTTCTACCACATCCTGCTCTCTTGCCTCCAAGACATCCCTTGGAGGATACTTTGATTGCTATTGCTCCCTTGACTTCGAAGCTGGTTTCATTGACGAAGTGTAGCAGTCCTTAGCCTCCTGCTGATCACTATCAATCTTGACTATTCACCAAGGACTAGGGAGCTTCACACATTGATGGTAGGTAGATGGGACTGCCTTCATATCGTGTATCCAGGGCCTGCCAAGGATAACATTACAACAAGATAAACATTCAATAACACAAAATTTTTTATAATTATGTAATCCTTCAACATAAATTGGGAGTTTAATGTCCCCCAGGGTGTTCTTGGTTTCGCCACTAAATCCTACGAGCACGGAGGATCTTGGTATGATATCTGATTCAGGAATACCCATTTTCTTTAGAACATCAAGCTGGATAATGTTCACTGAGCTTCCTCCGTCAATAAGGATCTTGCGGACAAAATGGTTAGAAATAAAAAGAGTAATAACTAAACCATCGTGATGAGGATCCTGGATATCAACACGATCATCCTCATCAAAGGTTATGACTTTTCCTTCAGAGACACTTGATGTTCGAACAGGTCTTTCTCCATTATCCATTTTAGCTTCCTTTGCATGCCTTTTAGCTGCTGAGAAGGATGTACCACAGATGTCTGATCCTCTACAAATAAAGTTTATTACTTGTGCATCTGCTGGAGGGGCCGGAGCTTTTTCAGGGATCCTTTCAGGATCCTGAGTCCTTGACTTTTTTCTACCCAACAATTCTTTTAGATGCCCCTTGCTCAACAAGTATCCAATTTCCTTTTTCAATGCAATGCATTCTTCTGTTAGATGCCCAAAATCTTCATGGTATGCACACCACTTTGATTTATCTTTGGTTGCAGCCGGTTTGTCATTTTTTCTTGGCCATCTGGCTTTATCACCTAGGTTTTGCATCGCAAGGATTAGTTCATTGTTGTTAGGGCTGGATTTTTATGACCTATGATCCTTACATGTGATCCTAACATGTGATCCTAACAAGAGATCCTTGTTTCTTTGGCAGATAGTGATCCTCAGAGGAGCTCCAGGATCAGGATCACGGATCATTCCAAGGATCCTCATATTAACGATTGTTCTCTTTGGACTTAATATTATCTTGCAGGAATTACGAGTTGGATCCGGTCTTAGCAACGTAAACAAGGAATCTGTCACGATAATCTCGCACATGCATAATCAAAGATGGACGTTATGGCAAATATGGAAACTCAGCACAATTCAAGGGCGATTATTTAGGCTAAATTTACTTCTATTTCTAAAGGGGTAACGAGCTAGTAGTTAGGTGATTTGCCTAAAATAGAACCACACACACTTGTATAAATGGCACTCTTGAACATGCGGAAGACACAACACCTTTCTCACACGCTTTAGCATACGATACTATAGTGATCCTTGTACCTAGCTCGTTACCATCCGAAGTTGTAAAAATATTGTTTGTTATATTGAAGCTTGGTGATCGGTAGTTGCCATCACCCGAGGTTTTTTATGCCGGAGATCATTCATTGATCAAGGGCTTTTTCCTCGTATAAATCCTTGTGTCACTCGCATATTTTACATTAAGGTGATCCTTTACTTTATTCATCAAACCAAGCATCATTCCCCGTTTACATAGAGTTTAGTTGCATTATCCTTGTGTGATTTTTGACCAAAACAGTTTGGCGCCCACCGTGGGGCAATTGGTGCTTCATTCATAAGAAAATTTTCCTGTTGGTGATCATTCCGGAGTGTTACATGGCTTCATCGTTGAAGAATACCTCCACAGCGATGTCTGCAGTCAATTCATCTAATGGCATTCCACCTTTACCTCCACCACCGGCTGGATCTCAGAAAAATGCTGAAAAGAGACCAACTCCTATCTTCTCTAAACCTTCATCTTCTGCTCTAACTTCTTCTGCTCCCAGTACTAGTGATATTTTTACTTTGATTTTGCAGATGAGGGATCGTATGCAGCAGCAGGATGAAACTAATGACAGGATCCTCAGAGAAATCGGAGATCTCAAAAGGCAAAAGAAAACGGCAGAGGATCATTCCCCACTGATGCCCAAATCTTTGAATTTTGATACTCCGATGATTACTTCACAGCCATCAGAGGCCCCAGACGGTCAACATATGGGTGGATTAAGAGGAGTACATTTCGGCCCAGCAGTAGTGACTCAGGCATCAGGATCATATTTCCAACCGGCAGGATCCTATACTCAGCATATGGGATCCTTCATGAACTCAGGATCCTCCTTCGTTCCAGGATCATCCCAGGTTCAAGGATCCTCCTTCGTTCTAGGATTATCCCAGGTTCAAGGATCCTCCTTAGTTACAGGATCATCCCATGTTCAGGGATCCCTTCAGATACCAGGATCCTTGAAGAATTTGCAAACAGGAAGTCCAGATGTCCATAAAGGAGATTTTATTCCGATGCAGACCATTGCTTCCACTGGTCCCTCCATCATCCCAGAATCCCAGCAATATGGATTCACATCCAATGTTCCTAACTTAAACTCGATGGGAGGTAACACTTTTAATAATTCTCCTACCACTAACCACGGATTTATGCAGGATACAGGTATCAATCATGCTATAGCCAGAGAACTACAAAAACTGAAGGATATGATATCAAGTGTTCCAGGGGTAGTCAAACCTATCCCGGAGATTGCAGATGGAAGCCATAAGGTATCTCGTTTTGCACCACCAATTTGTGATGCTGAGATACCCAAAAGATTCCATATCCCTACTATGAAGCTGTATGATTGTACGACGGATCCTAAGGAACACATAACACAATACAGGGAGAGGATGGAGATCAATCCTATTCCAGAAAGGTTAAAGGAAGCATGCCTGTGCAAAGGATTTGGATCCACACTTACTGGATCAGCTCTTAAATGGCTGCTAAGTCTTCCCCTTACTCTATTACCTCATTTGCTAATCTAGTTAATTTATTCAATAATCAATTCTCTTGTAGTAGAAAATTTGAAACATTGACTAGTGATTTATATAGGGTAACTCAGGGTCATAATGAATCATTAAGGGATTATATAACCAAATTTAGTAAAGAATCCTTGGACATTCCCAACTTGGATATGGCCACAGCTGTTGAGGCCTTCAAAATGGGATTGCTTAGGGATTCATTGTTCTATGATGATCTTGTTATGACACCATGCAGGAACCTAGATGAAGTAAGAACTCGTGCACTCAGGTTCATCCGGCTAGAGGATGACAAAAGGATCCAGGAAAGACAAGTAGGATCCTCAAAACAAGAAAAGCAAGGATCCTCTTTCAAAAGCAGCAGATTCAAATCCTACAATAGAAATGACAACCAGAACGTGCATGCCGTTGACCACGAAGAGGATGATGAGGATTATCCTCAAATTTCTGAATACTGTTTTTCCGTTGATAACCATGAACTAATCCTTGCAATGCAGAATCTAGGAGAAAAAGCCAGATGGCCTAGAAAGAATGACAAACCAGCCGGAACTAAAGACAAATCGAAGTGGTGTGCATACCACGAGGATTTTGGGCATTTAACCGAAGAATGCATCGCTTTAAGAAAGGAAATAGGATATCTGCTAAGCAAGGGGCATCTAAAAGAGTTGTTGGGAAGAAAAAAGCAAAGGACTCAGGATCCTGAAAGGATCCCTGAGAAAGCTCTAGCTCCTCCAGCAGATGCACAAGTTGTGACAACTCGAACTTTAGACTTACTGGGATGTAACGTTACGTGATTACGAGAACTGAATTATATGTTGGATTTAATGAATGCTATGTTATGAATGTGCATTATGTGTGTATATATGTTATGAACGGCCCAAAACGCACAACACCCACTTGATTTCACAACCCACTTGGTCCATATGGTTGGACTCGAGACCTTGAGTTAGCCCATGTGGGATTTCGGCCCACTTCCCCTATACGTATTTACATACACACATCCTTAGGGTTTTGTTTTCTTTTTCACAACTTTGGCAACCTAGATCACACACACTTTCTCTCTTTCTCTCGCAACCGGAACCGGGATCAAAGGCAGCCAAACACCTTCGAAGCTTATATTGATTCGGATTGTTCTTGTTCGGAATCTATTAATCGGTTAGTGCCTTATTATATATGCTGTGGTTTATGTATGATTACCGGTTGTGAAGTGTTTATGTTTGCATGGTTTAGTATTAGAACAAATCACACGAATCGGTTATTATGTATGATGGAAACCGGATATGTTTATGTATGTTGGGTGTTTGATAATCGGCTGCCATGGATTTGAGTAGGATGGTGTTTGATAATGTTAATGATAATATTCTTGTTAGATCGGTTACATGATTATGAAATCGGTTATGATGTTTGATGTTGTTATTCATAAAGATTGAGTGGTTATTCATGTTATTCATACTAGGGTTCATAAGAATTTATGTTGATTTTGCCTGTTTGATTGATAATACTCGGTAGGATTCATTGGAAACTGTTAGTTGATTTGAATTATGGAAACTGATAATTGATTTGCATAAATGCGTATAACTGAATTGCATGAAACATGGAAACTGTTACACATCTGGTTGCGACTCGGATTGCGAGTCGGTACACCACTCGAGACCACAACAGCATGAACCGAAACCATGGTTGCGAGTCCAGTTGCGACTCGTAACCAGGCCATGACAAGCCGAGACCGGGGTTGCGAGTCCCGTTACGACTCGTAACCGGACCTTGCCAACTCGAAACCCTCAGTTGCGACTCGTAATCTCTGTTGCGACTCGAGACCATTTACATGCACACTGTTTTGGGCCTACCTTGTCACGGGCCCAATTCGATTGACTGCTAATTGGACTGCTTATCTGTTTGGGCCGATTAAACTTCTGGACTGTTTATTTATCTGGGCCGAGGCCTTCATGTTTGATTGTTATATGATTGGGCCGGGTATTGTTTGGGGTTAGACATTGATATCGTACAAGGTGGTTGGGCTCGCACAAGCTCTTCGGCCCAACCATCCGAATCACACAAGGGGTGTGTTTAATGTGTTGACTGTGTTTGTGCATAAGTGTTTGCCATGATGTTTACATGCACTATTTGAACCGAGCCTGACTTGTGTGGTAACCCTGTTAGGACGTGGTTGACCACCCTTAGTTCAAGAGTCTTTTATTTGTGTATCTGCCGAGCAAACCAAGGTGAGTTCACACAGCCAAGGCATGGGATTCCCGGGTTGGGAATTGGGTTGGATATGTTGAATATGGAATGATTACTTGTACTTACGCATTCTCTAGACTATAGACCATCGTCCTCAGGTCAGTCAGGACACGTTACGTAAAGCCTACGTAACCCAGTTTATTTGCCATTTGTCTCCCGGGTCGGGAGGACACGTTACGTAAAGCCTACGTAACCCAATACCATCTACTGGCTTCCAGGTCGGAAGGCCACGCTGCGTAAAGCCTACGTAGCCCCCACGCGTACCACTGTCCTCGGGGAAGGGCACGTCACGTAAAGCCTACGTGACCCTGTACGTATCCCTGTTCTCAGTAAAGAAGAACACATGGTCGGAAGTTAGTCTAGTAAGTACCGTTAATGAGAAGCCCTCATTAGCCAGGATAAACATGGGAAGCCCCCACCAGTATTATGAACACAAGGTTTGGGAAGCCCCCACCTTAGTACACACTAGTATGGGAAGCCCCCACTAGCTATACTTATGCATTATGTTATGAACCTACTTTCTGTGAACTCGCTCAACTAGTTTGTTGATTATTTGCTGCATGCCTTACAGGACCTTAGGTACTTTATGGAGCTTGCACAGGGAGGAGCAGGTCGTTGTGGAATACGGATCATGAACTTACTCTGAACTTATAACTATTTTGAGATTACATACTATGCTTCCGCTATTTAAACGATGTTTGGTTTTGGAACATCAATCATGTCACGATGATTTACATTAATTACTTTTATTATTAAATACTATGTTGATATGATTGATGGCTTGATCCTGGTCAGTCACGCTCCCAAGCGGTGGTACTCCGCGGGTGGATTTTGGGGGTGTGACAGATTGGTATCAGAGCCATTGGTTATAGAGAACTTGGTTTTAATATGGGAAAATGTTTTTATTAAAACCGGACTATAACCAGAACAGTGCTCTCAACGATCCACAACGACGCTTCGCTCCACGTGCAAGACTCGACATCCTAGGTAATAAGGTTATGATTATTGCCTGTTTGCTAGAACTGCTTAGAACTTTGCTCGCATTACGTTTAGATACACATGATACTATAGCATGAGAAACCCTACGTGCTTACACTTTTCTGTCATCGCCCTACTCGCGAACCATTCTTACGTATGCTACTTGTTACAATGAAGATCATGTCTGGACGAATCAACATGACACAAGCCCAGCTAGAGGCTCTCGTTCAAGCTCAAGTTGCTGCGGCAGTTGCAGCAGCTCAAGCAGGTCAACCAGCGCAGCAAGTTTGCACTTTTAAGAACTTCATGGACTGTCGTCCAAACTCTTTCAGTGGCACAGAGGGGGCAGTGGGACTCCTCCATTGGTTTGAAAAGCTAGAATCAGTATTCGAAATGTGCGAGTGCCCTGAGGCTCGCAAGGTCAAGTTTGCCACCGGCACTTTGGAAGGGATAGCACTGACTTGGTGGAACGCCCAAGTTCAGATCTTAGGGTTGGCAGCTGCTAACGCCACCCCATGGAACGATTTCAAGGAACTCATCAAGCGTGAGTATTGCACGCGTGAAGACATACACAAGCTGGAAGACGAGCTGTATAACCTGAAAATGGTTGGATCAGAGATTGAAGCGTATACTAAACGGTCGAACGAGCTGGCCGTTCTGTGTCCAACTATGGTGGACCCTCCATACAAGCGCATTGAGTTGTATCTCAAGGGATTGGCGCCAGAAATTCAGAGCCACGTCACATCGGCTAACCTCGAAAACATCCAGGAAATCCAACGCCTCGCTCACCGTATCACTGATCAGGCAGTGGACCAGAATAAACTGCCCAAGCGTGTTAATGCTACTGCTAACGTCACCACCTCAGTTATTCCTGCTACCTCTGGTGACAGTAAAAGAAAATGGGATGGAGATTCTAGTAAAGGTTCAACATCCGTTCAGTCTCCAGCTCAGCAACAGAAGACTGACCACTTCCAGAGTCCTGGTCAGCAATCCTCTAGTGGTCATAGACGGGGAAGATATCAGGGTAGTCAACCCAGGTGCCACAACTGCAACAGGCATCACCACGGCCCGTGTAACAAGGGTCGTTGTCAAAGGTGTCTTAAGATGGGCCACGAGGCCAAAGATTGTAGGAGCCCTCGTCCTGCGAGTCAGAATCAGCAGCCTCAGCAACCAGCTCCACAGAACCAGCAGCAGCAATAGCCGCCACAGCGTGGAAACCGGGGATGTTTCCAGTGTGGGGCTGAAGGTCACTTCAAACGCGATTGCCCTCAGTTGAACCAGAACCGCAACAATAACAATAACAACCAGGGCAACGGCAACAACAACGGCGGGAACAACAACAATAATGGCAACGAGGCAAGAGGTCGAGCTTTCGTTTTGGGAAGAGGAGACGCAGTGAACGATCCCAACGTTGTTATGGGTAAGTTTCTCCTCGACAATATTTACGTTACTGTTTTGTTTGATTCGGGTGCGGATACAAGCTATATGTCTGTGAAAATGTGTCAACTGCTAAAACGTGCACCAACACTTTTACCCACCAAACATGTAGTAGAGTTAGCTAACGGTAAAAGTCTAGAAGCCACGCACGTAGTTCAGGGTTGTAATCTTATCCTAGCTGGCCAAGCCTTCTCTATTGATCTCATTCCCATAGTTTTGGGTAGTTTCGACGTCGTGATTGGGATGGATTGGCTTTCCCAACACCAGGCAGAAATCTTATGCAGCGAAAAGGTTATTCGCATTCCTCGTTCTGGTCAGGAACCTCTCGAAGTTCAAGGCGACAAGAGTGGTGCAGTGGTTGGCATCATCTCTTTCTTGAAGGCTCAGAAATGCTTACGTAAGGGTCACACTGCCATTCTGGAACTCGTTACAGACGCATCAGTAAAGGAAAAGAAATTGGAGGATATTCCAATTGTACGCGATTACCCTCAGGTGTTTCCTGAAGACTTACCTGGCTTACCGCCTCATCGTCAGGTCGAATTCCAAATCGAGCTCGCTCCAGGAGCAGCACCCATAGCTCGCGCACCATATCGTCTAGCTCCATCAGAATTGGAGGAACTGTCAAAGCAGCTACAAGAGCTCTTGGAAAAGGGCTTTATTCGTCCAAGCTCTTCGCCTTGGGGAGCTCCAGTGCTTTTCGTGAAGAAGAAAGACGGTACGTTCAGGATGTGCATCGACTACCGTGAACTCAACAAGGTGACGGTGAAGAACCGTTATCCTCTTCCGCGCATCGACGACTTATTCGACCAGTTGCAAGGGTCGTGCTACTATTCGAAGATAGACTTAAGGTCAGGGTATCATCAGCTGAGAGTCCGGGATGAGGACGTCTCCAAGACAGCCTTCAGAACTCGTTACGGTCACTACGAGTTTCTTGTCATGCCGTTCGGGTTAACGAACGCGCCTGCCGTATTTATGGACCTTATGAACAGGGTGTGCAAACCCTATCTCGACAAGTTCGTCATTGTTTTCATCGACGACATTCTGATTTACTCCAAGAGTCAGGAGGAACACGAGCAACATCTTCGCCTGATATTGGAACTCCTTCGGAAGGAACAGTTGTACGCCAAGCTTTCTAAATGCGACTTCTGGCTTCGTGAAGTCCACTTCTTAGGCCATGTAGTGAACAAGGATGGGATCCACGTCGATCCATCCAAGGTAGACTCGATCAGGAACTGGCCTGCACCACGTACGCCAACGGAAATACGTCAATTCTTGGGTTTGGCAGGTTACTACCGACGGTTTATTAGAGACTTTTCGAAGATTGCTCAGCCGCTTACGCTACTGACACAGAAGGGTGTTACCTATCGCTGGGGAGAGCCCCAGGAGACTGCTTTTCAGCACCTCAAGGATAGACTTTGCAGTGCACCTATCCTCTCATTGCCAGAGGGCACCGATGACTTCGTGGTATATTGTGATGCCTCCATTCGGGGACTGGGATGTGTATTAATGCAGCGCAACAAGGTTATCGCTTACGCCTCTCGTCAACTCAAGGTTCATGAACGGAACTACACGACGCACGATTTAGAGCTGGGAGCTGTCGTTTTCGCGCTTAAGATATGGCGACATTACCTGTACGGTACCAGGTGCACGATTTACACCGATCACAGGAGTCTCGAGCATATCCTTAAGCAGAAGGATTTGAACATGCGTCAACGACGATGGGTCGAGTTACTTAACGACTACGAATGCGCTATCAAGTATCATCCAGGCAAAGCCAATGTTGTGGCTGATGCCCTTAGTCGAAAGGACACTTTACCGAAGCGCGTGCGAGCGCTACAACTTACGATTCAGTCTAGCCTTCCTGCTCAGATACGAGCTGCTCAGACAGAAGCACTGAAGCCCGAAAACGTCAAGGCTGAAGCCTTACGCGGCTCACGACAACAGATGGAACAGAAGGCAGACGGCGCCTACTATGTAACGGGCCGGATTTGGGTCCCTCTCTATGGCGGTTTACGCGAACTTGTAATGAATGAAGCTCACAAGTCTCGCTATTCGGTACATCCAGGGTCGGATAAAATGTACCACGATATCAGCACCACTTATTGGTGGCCTAGTATGAAGGCCCACATTGCTACGTACGTTGGAAAGTGCTTGACCTGTGCGAGAGTCAAGGTTGAATATCAGAAACCAGCTGGTCTACTTCAGCAGCCTAAGATACCTCAATGGAAATGGGAAGAAATTTCCATGGATTTCGTTACAGGCCTACCTAGATCCCAGCGTGGGAACGATACGATTTGGGTCATAGTTGATCGACTCACCAAGTCTGCACACTTCCTACCTATAAAGGAAACGGATAAGTTCTCCACTCTCGCAGACGTCTATCTTAAAGAAGTTGTTTCGAGGCACGGAGTGCCCACCTCTATTATTTCGGATCGCGATGCACGATTCACGTCAGAACTATGGCAAGCAATGCACAAATCTTTCGGCTCACGATTAGACATGAGCACAGCATATCACCCTCAGACGGATGGGCAGTCTGAGCGAACGATCCAAACGCTTGAAGACATGCTTCGGGCATGCGTTATTGACTTCGGCAATGGCTGGGAAAAGCATCTCCCTTTAGTGGAGTTCTCATACAATAACAGTTATCACACCAGCATTCAAGCCGCTCCATTCGAGGCATTGTACGGGCGTAAATGCCGGTCACCTCTCTGTTGGGCAGAGGTGGGGGATAGTCAGATCACGGGTCCAGAGATAGTAGTGGACGCCACAGAAAAGATCGCACAGATACGACAACGCATGGCGGCAGCACGCGACCGTCAGAAAGCCTACGCGGACAAGCGTAGAAAACCATTGGAATTTGAGGTCGGGGACCGGGTTTTATTGAAAGTCTCACCCTGGAAGGGTGTGGTTCGTTTTGGCAAACGGGGCAAACTGAATCCGCGATACGTCGGACCATTCGAAATCATAGAAAAGATTGGCAAGGTAGCCTACAAGTTGAATTTACCAGCTGAACTCGGGGCAGTTCACAATGTATTTCACGTATCGAACCTAAAGAAGTGCCTATCAGATGAAAACCTCATCATTCCTTTTAAGGAACTCACTATCAACGAGCGGTTGCAGTTCGTCGAGGAACCAGTGGAAATCACGGACCGGGATGTGAAGGTCCTCAAACACAAGAGAATCCCTCTTGTCCGAGTTCGTTGGAACTCCAAACGTGGCCCAGAGTACACCTGGGAACGCGAAGACAGGATGACAGAAAAGTACCCCCAGTTATTCGGGAACAATGCAACCACTACTGAGACTGAAGCTACTACTTCGGAATTTCGGGACGAAATTCCAGATCAACGGGGGGAGGATGTGACACCCCAGGAAAACCAGTGAACAGTACAGTTTACCTAGCTTCCTCAGTAAGTGCATACCAAATTTCGGGACGAAATTTCAAATTAGTTGGGGATAATGTGACAACTCGAACTTTAGACTTACTGTGATGTAACGTTACGTGATTACGAGAACTGAATTATATGTTGGATTTAATGAATGCTATGTTATGAATGTGCATTATGTGTGTATATATGTTATGAACGGCCCAAAACGCACAACACCCACTTGATTTCACAACCCACTCGGTCCATATGGTTGGACTCGAGACCTTGAGTTAGCCCATGTGGGATTTCGGCCCACTTCCCCTATACGTATTTACATACACACATCCTTAGGGTTTTGTTTTCTTTTTCACAACTTTGGCAACCTAGATCACACACACTTTCTCTCT
Source organism: Helianthus annuus (assembly GCF_002127325.2). Lineage (NCBI taxonomy): Eukaryota > Viridiplantae > Streptophyta > Magnoliopsida > Asterales > Asteraceae > Helianthus > Helianthus annuus. The sequence goes on along the minus strand of NC_035448.2, from coordinate 165,912,658 downwards.
TTCTCTCGCAACCGGAACCGGGATCAAAGGCAGCCAAACACCTTCGAAGCTTATATTGATTCGGATTGTTCTTGTTCGGAATCTATTAATCGGTTAGTGCCTTATTATATATGCTGTGGTTTATGTATGATTACCGGTTGTGAAGTGTTTATGTTTGCATGGTTTAGTATTAGAACAAATCACACGAATCGGTTATTATGTATGATGGAAACCGGATATGTTTATGTATGTTGGGTGTTTGATAATCGGCTGCCATGGATTTGAGTAGGATGGTGTTTGATAATGTTAATGATAATATTCTTGTTAGATCGGTTACATGATTATGAAATCGGTTATGATGTTTGATGTTGTTATTCATAAAGATTGAGTGGTTATTCATGTTATTCATACTAGGGTTCATAAGAATTTATGTTGATTTTGCCTGTTTGATTGGTAATACTCGGTAGGATTCATTGGAAACTGTTAGTTGATTTGAATTATGGAAACTGATAATTGATTTGCATAAATGTGTATAACTGAATTGCATGAAACATGGAAACTGTTACACATCTGGTTGCGACTCGGATTGCGAGTCGGTACACCACTCGAGACCACAACAGCATGAACCGAAACCATGGTTGCGAGTCCAGTTGCGACTCGTAACCAGGCCATGACAAGCCGAGACCGGGGTTGCGAGTCCCGTTACGACTCGTAACCGGACCTTGCCAACTCGAAACCCTCAGTTGCGACTCGTAATCTCTGTTGCGACTCGAGACCATTTACATGCACACTGTTTTGGGCCTACCTTGTCACGGGCCCAATTCGATTGACTGCTAATTGGACTGCTTATCTGTTTGGGCCGATTAAACTTCTGGACTGTTTATTTATCTGGGCCGAGGCCTTCATGTTTGATTGTTATATGATTGGGCCGGGTATTGTTTGGGGTTAGACATTGATATCGTACAAGGTGGTTGGGCTCGCACAAGCTCTTCGGCCCAACCATCCGAATCACACAAGGGGTGTGTTTAATGTGTTGACTGTGTTTGTGCATAAGTGTTTGCCATGATGTTTACATGCACTATTTGAACCGAGCCTGACTTGTGTGGTAACCCTGTTAGGACGTGGTTGACCACCCTTAGTTCAAGAGTCTTTTATTTGTGTATCTGCCGAGCAAACCAAGGTGAGTTCACACAGCCAAGGCATGGGATTCCCGGGTTGGGAATTGGGTTGGATATGTTGAATATGGAATGATTACTTGTACTTACGCATTCTCTAGACTATAGACCATCGTCCTCAGGTCAGTCAGGACACGTTACATAAAGCCTACGTAACCCAGTTTATTTGCCATTTGTCTCCCGGGTCGGGAGGACACGTTACGTAAAGCCTACGTAACCCAATACCATCTACTGGCTTCCAGGTCGGAAGGCCACGCTGCGTAAAGCCTACGTAGCCCCCACGCGTACCACTGTCCTCGGGGAAGGGCACGTCACGTAAAGCCTACGTGACCCTGTACGTATCCCTGTTCTCAGTAAAGAAGAACACATGGTCGGAAGTTAGTCTAGTAAGTACCGTTAATGAGAAGCCCTCATTAGCCAGGATAAACATGGGAAGCCCCCACCAGTATTATGAACACAAGGTTTGGGAAGCCCCCACCTTAGTACACACTAGTATGGGAAGCCCCCACTAGCTATACTTATGCATTATGTTATGAACCTACTTTCTGTGAACTCGCTCAACTAGTTTGTTGATTATTTGCTGCATGCCTTGCAGGACCTTAGGTACTTTATGGAGCTTGCACAGGGAGGAGCAGGTCGTTGTGGAATACGGATCATGAACTTACTCTGAACTTATAACTATTTTGAGATTACATACTATGCTTCCGCTATTTAAACGATGTTTGGTTTTGGAACATCAATCATGTCACGATGATTTACATTAATTACTTTTATTATTAAATACTATGTTGATATGATTGATGGCTTGATCCTGGTCAGTCACGCTCCCAAGCGGTGGTACTCCGCGGGTGGATTTTGGGGGTGTGACACAAGTGATCAACTTTATATCTGGAGGATCAGACATCTGTGGTACATCCTTCTCAGCAGCTAAAAGGCATGCAAAGGAAGCTAAAATGGATAACGGAGAAAGACCTATTCGAACATCGAGTGTCTCGGAAGGAAAGATCATAACCTTTGATGAGGATGATAGAATTAACATCCAGGATCCTCATCATGATGGTTTAGTTATTACTCTCTTTATTTCTAACCACTTTGTCCGCATGATCCTTATTGACGGAGGAAGTTCAGTAAACATTATCCAGCTTGATGTTCTGAAGAAGATGGGTATTCCTGAATCCGACATCACTCCAAGATCCTCCGTACTCGTGGGATTCAGTGGGGAAACTAAGAAAACCCTGGGGGACATCAAACTCCCAATTTATGTGGAAGGATTACATAATTATCAAAAATTTTGTGTTATAGACTGTTTGTCTTGTTGAAATGTTATCCTTGGCAGGCCCTGGATACATGATATGAAGGCAGTCCCATCCACCTACTATCAATGTGTGAAGCTCCCTAGCCCATGGGGAATAATCAAGATCGATAGTGATCAACAGGAGGCTAAGGATTGTTACACCTCATCAATGAAACCAGCCTCGAAACCAAAGGAGCAATAGCAATTAAAGTATCCTCCAAGGGGTGTCTTGGAGGCAAGAGAGCAGGATGTGGACGAAATCCTCTTGGATCCCGATGATCCTGAATCCAAAATCTACATCGGATCAGGGATCCTTGGCAAAATGAAAGAAGACATAGTATCCTTCCTCAAAAGAAGAAAGTCTACCTTTGCATGGAAACATGAGGATATGACAGGTATATCTAAGGATATTATTACTCATAAACTTGGCATTGACAGGTCAGTTAAACCGATCCATCAAAAAAGGAGGAAGTTTGCACCAGAAAGAAATGCCATTATCCAGGAAGAGGTAGAAAGATTACTACGAGCAGGTATGATCAGAGAAGTTAAGTATCCAAAATGGCTGGCCAATGTGGTTGTTGTTCAAAAGAAAAATGGAAAGTGGAGGGTATGTGTCGATTTCACTGATTTGAATAAGGCATGTCCCAAGGATCCTTTCCCATTACCCCACATTGACTCCATGGTGGATGCAACAGCGGGTCATGAACTGTTAACCTTTATGGATGCATCGTCTGGATTCCAACAAATTCAGATGGAACCATCTGACCAAGAGGATACGGCTTTTATGACCCCAACCGGTTTATATTGTTATATTGCTATGCCTTTTGGATTAAGAAATGCAGGCGCAACATATCAAAGGCTGGTGAATATGATGTTCAAAGATCAAATTGGACAAACTATGGAAGTGTACATAGATGATATGGTGGTGAAATCCAAAAAAGCTGAGGATCACCTAAGGGACTTGGAGGAAGCATTTGATATCCTTGATAATTATAACATGAAGCTTAATCCTTCAAAATGTCACTTTGGTGTTAAAGCAGGTAAATTCTTAGGATATATGGTAACCCAGAGGGGCATTGAAGCAAGCCCGGAACAAATCAAAGCATTGGTGAATATCAAATCCCCTGCCAACGCTAAGGATGTGCAAAGGCTAACAGGCAGGATAGCAGCTCTAAACAGATTCATATCCAAATCCTCAGAAAAGTGTAAAGAATTTTATGATATCCTAAGAAAGAACAAGAAATTCGAATGGACTGAAAAGCATGAGAATGCTTTACAAGCCCTAAAAGAATACATGTCTTCAGCCACAGCATTGATGAAGCCAGAAAAAGGAGATGTGTTATCCTTATACCTTGCGGTATCCTCAAAAGCAGTAAGTGCAGTTCTTGTTAAGGATCATGAAGGTACACAATATCCTGTCTATTATGAAAGTAAGAGTTTACTTGATGCTGAATCCAGGTACTCACACCTTGAAAAACTTATCCTTGCACTGATTATGGCATCCACTAAACTAAGAGATTATTTTGAAACCCATGTTATTGTTGTTAGAACTAATTTCCCAATTAAGAATGTCCTCAGGAAACCAGAGATGTCCGGAAGAATGGCTAAGTGGGCAGTAAAGCTTAGTGCCCAGGATATAAGATATGAGCCCAGAACAGCCATCAAATCCCAAGCATTAGCAGACTTTGTGGCTGATTTCAGTAGTGATTTACAAAAGGAAGCCGAATTGGAAGTCCAGCAGCTAGATGAAACTAAGGATCCTTGGATACTACATACTGACGGATCCTCAAATGTCAAAGGCACGAGGCTTGGTATACTACTAAAATCGCCACAGGGGGACATAATACCCCATTCCATAGCTTGTGAGTTCCAAGCCACTAATAATGAGGCTGAATATGAAGCCTTAATCGCTGGTTTACAAATCGCTAAACATATGAGGATCAGGTATCTTGAGGTATACGTGGATTCATTGTTAATCACCAATCACTTCAATGGATCCTATGCTGTTAAAGGTGAAAAACTAACCAAGTATTTAGAGATAGTCAAAGAATTGGCACTCTCCTTTGTTTCTTTCAGTTTGACACAGGTACCAAGGGAGGAAAATACAAAAGCTGATGCATTGGCCAATCTAGGATCATCTTTGAAGATCCCAGAGGATATAAGTATCCCCATCATCCATATCCTGGCTCCTGCTATTGAAAAACAGATGGCCATGGAAATAGAAGAGGATACTGCAATGATCCCTAGTGAGGATACTCAATCTTATTCAGGATCATGGATCTCACCAATCATGGGATACTTACAACATGGGGAGATTCTTATGGGAGAAAATCCTAGGGCCTTCAGAATTAAGGTATCTCAATTCACAATCTTGAATAATGTGCTGTATAAGCGATCTCTTGCAGGACCATATTTAAGATGTATCGAGGATCCTGAAGTTCAAGAAGTGTTAAAAGACTTCCATGAAGCAGATTGTGGAAACCACACTGGGGGCAGGGCATTGTTCTCAAGGATCCTAAGGACAGGATACTACTGGCCAACTATGAAAAGGGATGCTGTGGAGTATGCTAAGAAGTGTGATCCTTGTCAAAGACACAGCAATATCCTTCATCAGCCGGCTGAATTTCTACATCCTATTCCATCCTCTTGGCCATTTATGAGATGGGGGATAGATATAGTTGGCAAGCTCCCTAAGGCACCTGGTGGAAAAGTATTCATGTTTGCCATGACTGACTACTTCTCCAAGTGGATAGAGGCTGAAGCTTTTGCCCAAGTCAGAGAAAAGGAAGTTATATCCTTTATTAAGAGAAACATTATAACTAGATTTGGCATTCCTTCTGAAATTGTATGTGATAATGGTTCCCAATTTATTGGGAGCAGGACTACTAACTTTTGTGACAGTTGGGGGATTAAGATGATAACATCAACACCAGTCCACCCACAAGCCAATGGTCAAGCAGATTCATCCAACAAGATCATCATCAACAATCTCAAGAAGAAACTTGGATCCAAGAAGGGGAAATGGGCAGAGGAATTGCCTTATGTGCTTTGGGCTGATAGGACAACTCCCAAGAATGCTACTGGTCAAACACCCTTCTCTTTGGTGTTTGGGGCAGAATCAGTGATCCCAACAGAAATGGTGGTTCCAACTGCTAGAACAAGTACCCGTGATCCTGAGGAGAATGATGCAAACCTAGCTCAAGACTTGGATACTATTGAAGAAATCAGGGATCTGGCTAGGATAAGGATGGCTAGCTACCAACAAAGAATGGCTGGTGCTTACAACAAAAATGTCAGGATAAGGAAATTCCAAGTTGGGGATATGGTATTGAGAAAAGCATTCCAAAATACCATCAATCCTGCTGATGGGAAATTGGCACCAAAATGGGAAGGCCCTTACTTGATTGAAGCCGAAGCAGGAAAGGGGGCATATAGATTGCTAACCATGGAAGGAATCTTGTTGCCAAGAGCCTGGAATGCTGTTCACTTAAAGAAATATTTCATGTGAAGCAGGATCCTTCTGGCATGAGTGATCCTTACATTGGAAGTATCCTTCAAGGATCCCTGAAGGATCAATGATCCTTACTCTGGTAATGTCCTAAGCTCGAACTCTTATTTACATATCTTCTTATTTAAAGGATAAGGATCATGTATCCTTCATCCTTCTCTCACGAGATTTTGAGTTCTGATAAGTCCAGGTATCCTTAGCATAATGTCAACAATCTTCAGAAGCAACTCAGATCCTTGGGCTTGTCCCCAGTTATCCTTGGGCTTGTCCCCAGTTTTCGCCTGTAGCGCACGATGATCCTGGTATAGTTCACGTCTTTGGGACCAGTACTCGCTTTAGGGGCTGATAACCTCATCGTACTAGCTATACCTAGGATCCTACGTATAATGGTAGACGTACCATACATCCGTTCCTAAGGTTTCTAACGTTTTCACGTTAGCTAAGGTTTTGGCATTTTCATGTCACTAAGTTTGGATAGTCGCCAGTGAGGGCCATACTCCAGTTTACATACGATCATTGGGCTTGTCCCCAGTTATCCTTCGGGCTTGTCCCCAGTTATCCTTCGGGCTTGTCCCCAGTGATCCTTTGGGCTTGTCCCCAGTTATCCTTTGGGCATGTCCCCAGTTACTAACTCATCTTTTATATTGGCTTAGTCCCAAGTTATATCCTATTTTTCAGGTTTTCGAAGTTAAACAACTAAGGATCCTTAATCCTTATTATCTATTAAAGTTTTACTTATGGTTATCCTGATTAAAGGTTAGGATCCTAACTTGGATCCTCAGGTATGATCCTTGACTATTTTTAATTTCTTTCATTATTCATTTAAATAACCCTTAGACCTTGACAACTGAACCTATGATCCTTAAAATTATCTACTTTTTGGAAGTTATCGACTATAGGATACCTGATCCTGGATCGTATCCTAAATTTCTTAAACATAGTTTGCTTAACTTTTCTTACTCAAACAAGTATAAATCAAAACAATTGAAAGAATAAAATATATACAAGGATAACATCACAGGATAAGTCAAAAGTTAAAAAGCTTTATTTATTATTTAACCCTTTCAAAAGTTGTCAAAATTGCCACCCACATTTCTACCAGCAAAACGTGGCCCATCCACATGGGTTGGCAAAGGGTGTCCATTTTTTATGCGCTCATAGCATGCAGGAAATTAAAAGGCGGCAGGATCACAATGGCTTCATCCCCCAAACAGAGGATCCCTCCACCATGTGTAATCCTACCTATTGTTTGAAGGATCCTGGATCCTCAACCCTAAACCTATTGTTCGAAGTTACAGACCATAATTGTTTAAAAAACATCAACAAACACAAAAAAAAATTGGGCTCCGGCTATGTCTAGAAGTTTCCTTCATCGCCCAATCCTGCAGCTCAAGCCTTCGCTGCACCATCACCACCGGCTCCAATTGCCTCTCCACCCTGATCCTTGCCAGCGCCTCCACCCTCAAGCATCGGGATCTCCTCAGCTTCATCATCATCCTCCAACTCTGCCAGCCTCGCCTTCCAACCCTCTACATCCCATGTGCTTTTGTCGAAGGAAGGATCCTGAGCCTCCATAGCCATCTGCAGCTGGATCTTATACATGGTTATTGCAGCAGAGACCTTGGCATCCTGGGTGATCTCATGCTTCTCGTAATCAAAATTGATCAGCATTTTGGTAGCATCATCCTTGGTGGCCCGGAGCTCCTTCTCAAGATCAGCAATCTTAAGATCCTTCAGCACACCCATTTGTTGGAGGTCAGCGATTTGGCGGTCTTGATCCTCAACGTGGCCAACATAAGTCTCTATTTCAGCAAATTTCTGCAAGGAAGACAAGGCATAACATCAGAAACAAGTGATCCTCAAAACTGTCAGGATACACAAACAGGGGCAGTGATCCTTACCTCGTTGAAGTAATCCAGAGACTGTTGGCGGAGCAGGGGCAGACCTTGGAGATCCTCGGCTTCAGAGGCCTTTCTCTTCTTTCCCTTTCCCCTAATAGGTGCTTTAGGGGCCGACGCACTTGGGCTAGCAGGAGTCTTCTTCCTTGAGGATTTGACATTAGTAAGATCAGCAATACCGAACTTGGAAGCAGACTTAGAGGATTTTCCAGCACCTACACAACCAAAATAAGATAAGTATTCTAATTAAACTTGAAAATCCTACATAGAATTACTTTCTAAATGAGGATACTTACTTGACATTGTGACAGAGGCAGAGGATACTTCTTGGGAATCCTGGGTAGCAACCTGGAAAGTTCTTGTCTCCGGATCAAGCTTCTTGAAGGCCAAAAGTCTCTCTTTTGCAGCGGGTGTCAACTTCAGACGAGAGATGGAGATAGCTACACAATAAACAAGAAAATATCAGTGATCCTCTTCCTAAGGAACAGGTCTTATGATGATCCTTCCAGGATCCTCTATCCTACCATGAGTAGCCCACTCTTTGGGCAGATCCTTCCCATCAGGGATGGTATCTCTCCTAACAAAAAAGAACCGTCGCTTCCAGTTCGTGTCGTTCTTGGTAACTTTGAAGACAGGGTGATCCTCCCCAGCTTTTCGCTTAAACAAATAGCGATGGGATCCGAAAGTGGTAAGATCATACATCTCAGCCAGCTCCGCCATACCAAGGTTTATCCCCTCTTGTTCAATGATCCTCTCAAGGGTGTATAACACCCTCCAGATCATGGGCATCGCCTGGATATAGCAGATGCCGGTAATAGAGAAAAAGGATTGAGTGAACTGAGGGAAAGGATACGAATATCCTATCAAGAATGGAGTAACCGGGAAAGCTAGCCAAATATCAGAAATAAAATCACTCAAAGCAGTGGGGGTAAAAGACTTGAAGAGAGTGTTCGCCGGAAAGCATTGACGGATTCTGTCGATCTGAGGATCGGTAAAACAGCACCTCTCGGTGGGAGAATCTTTGATGATCCCTTGACCCTTCAAGGGGCTGTTCTTCTTAGGATCCTTATGCAGGGAGTTCCGGAGCAACATCTTTATAGAAGAATGGAAAGAAGAAGAAAAACAGAGCAAAAGAGAAGAAGATGAGAAGGAGAATACCTGGTTGATCTTCCGAATACGGTTATAAAGGGAGTCGCTTTGAATTTAAATGCATTCGATCCTATCCCTATTTCTATTTATAATCATGATTGTGCAGGGCTGTCACCTCCATGACGTCAGACCATAACGAATAGTTCCACCTTAATGGCTATATATCCGTTGAGTTAGTTAGAGATAAGATTCAGCAAAATATAACTCGTTTTATTACATAAATACTCCTTATATTTTGGGGGCAATTGTTAGGGCTGGATTTTTATGACCTATGATCCTTACATGTGATCCTAACATGTGATCCTAACATGTGATCCTAACAAGTGATCCTTGTTTCTTTGGCAGATAGTGATCCTCAGAGGAGCTCCAGGATCAGGATCACGGATCATTCCAAGGATCCTCATACTAACGACTATTCTCTTTGGACTTAATATTATTTTGCAGGAATTACGAGTTGGATCCGGTCTTAGCAACGTAAACAAGGAATCTGTCACGATAATCTCGCACATGCATAATCAAAGATGGACGTTATGGCAAATATGGAAACTCAACACAATTCAAGGGCAATTATTTAGGCTAAATTTACTTCTATTTCTAAAGGGGTAACGAGCTAGTAGTTAGGTGATTTGCCTAAAATAGAACCACACACACTTGTATAAATGGCACTCTTGAACATGCGGAAGACACAACACCTTTCTCACACGCTTTAGCATACGATACTATAGTGATCCTTGTACCTAGCTCGTTACCATCCGAAGTTGTAAAAATATTGTTTGTTATATTGAAGCTTGGTGATCGGTAGTTGCCATCACCCGAGGTTTTTTATGCCGGAGATCATTCATTGATCAAGGGCTTTTTCCTCGTATAAATCCTTGTGTCACTCGCATATCTTACATTAAAGTGATCCTTTACTTTATTCATCAAACCAAGCATCATTCCCCGTTTACATAGAGTTTGGTTGCATTATCCTTGTGTGATTTTTGACCAAAACAATTGTTATCAACAGAAAAACAATATTCAGAAATTGGAGGATAATCTTCATCATCCTCTTCTTGATCAACTGCATGCACGTTCTGGTTATCATATCTGTTATAGGATTTGAACTTGTTGTTCTTGAACGAGGATCCTTGCTTCTCTTGTTTTGAGGATCCTGCTAATCTCTCCTGGATCCTCTTGTCATCCTCTAGTCGGATGAACCTGAGTGCCCTGGTTCTAACCTCATCTAAGTTCCTGCACGGTGTCATAACAAGATCATCATAGAACAATGAATCCCTAAGCAATCCCATTTTGAAGGCCTCAACAGCCGTGGCTATATCCAAGTTGGGAATGTCTAAGGATTCTTTACTAAATTTGGTGATGTAATCCCTTAATGATTCATTATGACCCTGGGTTACCCTATATAGATCACTAGTTAATCGTTCAAACTTTCTACTACAAGAAAATTGATTATTGAATAAGTTAACTAGATTAGAAAATGAGGTAATAGAGTAGGGGGAAGACTTAGCAGCCATTTGAGAGCTGATCCAGTAAGAGTGGATCCAAATCCCTTGCATAGGCATGCTTCCTTTAACCTTTCTGGAATTGGATTGATCTCCATCCTCTCTCGGTATTGTGCTATGTGCTCCTCAGGATCTGTCGAACCATCGTACAGCTTCATGGTTGGCACATGGAACCTTTTGGGTATCTCAGCATCACAAATTGGTGGTGCAAAACGAGATATCTTATGACTTCCATCTGCAATCTCCGGGATAGGTTTGACCACTCCTGGAACACTTGATATCATATCCTTCAATTTTTGCAACTCTCTGGCCATGGCATGGTTGATACCTGTATCCTGCATGACTCCATGGTTAGTTGTAAGAGAATTATTTAAAGTGTTACCTCCCGCCAGGTTCAAATTAGGAACACCAAATGTGAACCCAAATTGTTGAGACTCTGGAATGACCGAAGGGCCAGTAGAAGCAATGGTCTGCATCGGAATAAAATCTCCTTGATGGACATCGGAACTTCCTGTTTGCAAACTCCTCAAGAATCCTGGCATCTGGAAGGATCCCTGAAACTGGGACGATCCTGGAACAAAGGAGAATCCTTGCACCTGGGATGATCCTGGAACAAACGAGGATCCTTGACCCTGGGACGATCCTGGAACAAAGGAGGATCCTTGAACCTGGGATGATCCTGGAACAAAGGAGGATCCTTGAACCTGGGATCATCCTAGAACAAAGGAGGATCCTTAAACCTGGGATGATCCTGGGACAAAGGAGGATCCTTGAACCTGGGATGATCCTGGGACAAAGGAAGATCCTTGATTCCGCTGTGCTCCTGAGTATCCTTCTGAATTCATGATGGATCCCATATGCTGAGAATAGGATCTTGCTGGCTGGAAATATAAACCTAATGCCTGAGTCATTATTGCTGATCCGTAGTGCACTCCTTTTGGTCCACCCACATATTGAACATCTGGAACCACTGATGGCTGAGAAGTAATCACCGGAGTATCAAAATTCAAAGATCTGGGCACCAGTGGGGAATGATCCTCCGCCGCTTTCTTTTGTTTCTTGAGATCTCCGATTTCTTTGAGAATCCTTTCATTGGTCTTATCATGTTGCTGTATGTGACACCTGTGTCACCACCACCATCAAACAAATACCAAGCCAATGAAATATTGTATTTCATACTTGGGATCTGTATAAATATGTGTATCTTTTGCACGTATCAATTCTTGTTCGATTTCGGGCTTTAAATCGTTTTCTGAAAGGTTATACGCAAACTGGTGCTTAAACGCAATCAGTTTAACGCGACGTACATTCCGGAACTGTGACGTAAGCCAAACATACCCTAAATATCCCTTAGGTTACTTAGAAATAAGTTTCGAAGGATTCAGTATGGCGAAAACATGTTTATTTGAACTAAAGAACTAATTACGACAACTGCGAAGCGAACGTTGGTGTCCGCCCAGATAATATTTAAATCCCACAAATATTCTGTTATGATTAAAATCTTATTTTAATCAGGTTCGTGTTGAAAAATAAATTAAAACGCTTAAAAAACGTTATTTTCCAAGTTTAAGCACGTACCGCGTGCTTCTGCGCGACATAGTGCTTTTACTGCGAAACGCGGACAACGCAGCCAGTCTTGGCAACTGAAATTTTTTTTGGCGAGTTTATTTTTATAGAAAAATAAAAATAATTTAGAACGCCATAAACCGGGATTTAAACGCTAGATAAAATACCCGGTACCCGATTAAACACCTACTTCTATCTAATTTACCATCAAAATTACACATGGACCCCCCTCCCCCTTTCAAAATTTCGTTCACCTTAGGTAGCCCCCACCAAAAATATTTACTAGATCTTGCAATATCTTATTTGATATTTCTTGGATTTAACAAGATATGATGAGATCTTGTGGAGATTCATTCTAGATCTTGTTCTATATAAATCACCTCATTTCTCACTCAATACCACACTACAACCTTCTCCTCTCTCTCCCTTCCCCAACCGTAACCCCCACCTTCATCACCATTATCATCTCTTCAACTTTGTTCTTGAAGATCAAACCCCATTCCAAGCCAACTTCAAGTTGGTGTGAAGATCCAAAGAAGTTTCCAAGGTATTTTCAAGTGATTTCAAGCTCCATATCATCAAAATCTCATCAACAACTTACTTGAATCTTGAAGGTATAAAATTTATGTTTAAATCATACTCTTGATTCTTGATTGTTCTTGATGATTTGAAGTTTCTCTTGAATCTTGGAATTTTTCACAAACTTGAGATCTAAAAAGAAATGGGTCTTGATACAAAATAAAAATGGTGATGTATATATATGTGTGTGTATAACCGTATATATATATATATATATATATGTGTGTATGAGTCTTGAAGTTTGATTCCTTGTTAAGTACTTGTTTATGTTGTTGCATGTTCTTGAATAATAGTTTAAATGCAAGTGATTGACGATCTATATATGATATGTTAAGTGTTCAAGTATATCAGCAAATAAGCATGAATATAGCACATATTTGGTGCATCTAAACTCATATAAAATGTTGATATGCTTTAGACACTTGTACATGAGAATACATGTTGATTTAAAGCTCAAGAAGTGATAAAAAATGGTTGTATGACAAAAATGTTTTTGAACAGGTTATAAACACTAAAAATTACATTATTTGGTGTAATATAATGGCATAAAACTTTGACATAGGTTTGGTAGCATTACATGTTGTACATATAGCTTAAAAAAGTGATAAAATATGTGAAATTTGCATGATTTATATGCTCTATTTAAGACCTGCACTATAGTGAGTATAACCATTATTTTATTCAGAAAATAGCATGGGTTGTGTCAAAATTTCAAGTCGTTTCGATTTCGGATGGTTCGGGTAACGTTTGATGCAAAACTATGCGGTAAAACGGTAAAAAAATCGCCTTTTCGAAGGACTTTTACAAAACTGTTTTAGATCAGTAACCAAACTGATATTTTTGGTATAAAAATAAGTATTTTAACTTATATTAAGTTTACTTTGTGTTTGGTTAGTCATACGTGGCTTCCGACGCTCAAAAATGTTACCGAATCGCTAAAATAAGTGTTTTTCCACATACACTAGAATGGGTTGTTCATGGGTAAATTTATGTGTTACAATGTGCTATGTGTTTTACAATATGTGTATGATGATGTGTTAGTGTTAACAAGATTATGAGTATTACGCTTGAGTATATGTATATATACAAATACACCAAAATAATCAAAAATAATAACTTTTCGAGAAAACTCAAAGTTATGTGAAAATTCTAAGTATCGGAGAAACTTCGGTATTTATGTGAATGTTGATTATTAAAAATCATCCTTACTTTATTTAGGACGCATAAACAATTTGAGGGATTGTGCTAACATTTAAAAACGCACCCAAGGTGAGTACATAGACCCCTCTTTTACTGTTTTCCAAACATTTTGGGGTGAAACACATGTGCCTACTTGTTACTTTCATGCTTTTCATGTTTTCGCATTATATACTTGCTATGTTCATTAGTACACTTATAGTACACGATTTACATTACATTGTTTTGCTATGTATGTTAACTTAGCTTGCTAGCACATTTATTTACATCACATTACTTTGCTAAATATGTTTACATGACATATTAGCACATTGTTTTACATGACTTTTCTGCTTTGTATGTTTACTTAGCATACTTAGTACATTGTTTTCACATAATTTGTTTACATTTGGTTTGTATAAACGGTTCTTTACTACATTCATTAACATTAGCTACGCCGCTCGGTAGTAAGTAATGGTACCATAGGACTTGACAAATCCCGTTCCTGACATCCTGGGTTGGTGTGGATGTAAGGAATGACTGAATCCGTGAACATTTTACTTTGATAACCTTTACTCTAAGGTTATCCTGCTGTCTCAAGGCTTGAATGTAATGCGTTATCTTACTACATAAATGTTTGTATCAATAAAACAAGTTTTCTACTTGGCAAAACATAACTTTTTGATTTATTCAAAATACTTTGTTTTGTTCCTTTTTTTATGGTTAAGTATTCTCATTTTGTTACTTACCATACATAACTTTTGTTTACACATAACTACATGACTACATTTTGGGTTTTAAACATTGACAATGGTTTAGACAAGAACATTTGATGATTGGTTTGAACATGAACTATTTGCTTTGGTGGTTTGTTTAAGTGACTTAAGTAACGATATGTGTGTAGTATGCTACAAGCATGGTGGATACGCCGCTGGTACTTCCTATATATAAGTGCTTGTATTGTACTACATGTCATAGCGTTATTTAAATCGTTTGGTTTGGACTTATACATTTTTACACAAATAATACATTTTCACAAGACTTCGTTTTACAAAAACAACTTGCTTTATACAACTTATTTTACTTGGTTATTCTTTAACCATACATAATTCTGTTATTTATACATATCATCAGATTTTATCGCTTTTCAAATGATTTACAAAACAAAACTTTTTACAAGGTTCATGACTAACTTTTATTAAACACTTTTCTTAAACTTATAAGTCATGAATCCTATTTTCACAAAACCTATGTTACTCGCCGGCATTTTTATGCTGACGTACCTATTTTCACATGTGTTTCAGGAGATGATGCATAGGATTGATCAAGATACACATAGGCGGACTTGGGCCTTAGTGACAATAAAAGATTCAAGACTAGTTAATTATGTTATACTTATTTGTTTGTCAAGACATTGTAACTCTTTTAATCAATAAAACAATATTTTCAATTTTCCATGTGTTATGAAACAATGATTCTGTTACAACACTCCTCGACGATTCCGCCACGTTTTGTTGTTTTACGTGGTCGGGGTGTGACAGAAAAGTTGGTATCAGAGCCCATGGTTATAGGGAATTAGGTTATTAGTAATGCTTTGACCTAGTCTATAACCTTCCTAGGACCCTAACGCGAGTTTACTTGCGTTTAGTCATAAAACAATACCGTCACTTATCCTTAGGTGACAACCACAACAAGAACATAAATTTGATCCGCTTTGAAAACTAATCATCTGTTCTAGGATGATTGATTACTAGGTTTTGAACCCTTTGTTATAAGGTTTTGAACCCTTCCAGTTTAACTCATATATGGCTTAGTGCCTTTCGAGTTTTCAAAATCTCGTCAAAGTTTGGGTCTAAATGATGTGAACACGTGCAAACTGGAAGAGTGGGTGCCTGTACCCTGAGTTTTCTGTCTAAGGCTAGAGTGTTCGTACAAATCCGCAGTATCGGACCAGTCACTCTTACCTGGGAACTCTTGGGGTTAGTGTCTACTTATAGGCGAGCATGTCTTCGCGATACATTATGGGGACCTATTTACTTTGATTCAGCCTTTGTGTGTCGTTTGTTTGCTTCGTGGTTCAAACAAATGACCACCACCCATGCTTTTGGTCGGTAATTTCCTATTCTTACCCAATGCCATTTCACTTGTTTCTCTCTCTTGTTTCCCTTCTAGAATGCCTCCACGACGCGACAATCAGATACCTATTGAAGATCTGGCAGCTGTCATTACGCAGCAAATGACTGTTGCAATCCCGAACATCGTTGCTCAATGCAACCAAGCTCTCAACAACAATAATGCCCCTTGCAACTTCAAGACGTTCAACTCAGCTAAGCCATCAAAGTTTTCTGGGACTCAAGGAGCGACTGCACTTCTGCAATGGTTCGAAAGTCTAGAGAGCACCTTCAGACATGTTCAATGCCCAAATGAGCGAAAGGTAGGCTTCGCTTCTAGTGTCTTTGAGAAGCAAGCTTTGACATGGTGGAACGGTGTGATGAGAGATAGGGGTGTCGATGTGGCACTAGCTCAAACATGGGAAAAGCTTCGAGCTCTGATGATGAAGGAGTTCTGTCCTCGTCATGAGATCAGGGCCCTGGAAAGGGAATTCGACGATCTTAAGCAAGACAGCGGTGAACATCAAGCCTACACCGATCGATATGAGGAGCTGAGTCTGTTGTGTCCTTCCATGGTTACGCCTTTGGATAAGGCGATCGAGAAATACATTGATGGTCTCCCTGACTCAGTTCAGGACATTGTTATTGGTAGTAATCCTACCACAGTTAGACAGGCCATTGAATTATCTGCTACCCTAACTGAATCTCAGATCAGGAAACGTAAGCTTTTCCGAAAGGGTGACAAGAAACCAATTGAGGAATCAAAGACCATGGATGAACAGACTGGATCCCCTAAGAAGTCAAAGAAGCGAAAGGCTTCTCAGAACTTCGCCATGGTTACTCACAATGATCAAGCCGTCCCCAACCAACCAGCTCAAACCCCTGCTAGAAAGCCGTACAATGGAAATTCACCCTTGTGCAACCAATGTAACCTTCATCATCATGCTAGGGTGAAGTGCCGCGAATGCCAAATTTGTGGAATTAAAGGTCACACAGCAAAGGTTTGCCGCGCTGCAGTTGCACCAAATCAAGCTGACAACAATCCTGCTCAAGCTCGCTTTCCACCGGGTTCTTGCTACAATTGTGGCGAGATGGGTCATTTCCAAAGAAATTTCCCAAAGCTTGCTAATGCTAATCCAGCACAGTGATGAGCATCTGACCGACTAGAAGACAACACCCTTTAGAAATAATCATGTAGTGTGTATTATTTTCTTTTGTTGTCAAGGTCCATGAAACAGTTGTTATCATTGTTATAAATAAATCTTTTTATTTTACATTGCAATGTGCAAATGTGATGGCATGTATAAACAATGTATCCCCTTCAATACCGACAATCAAGGAGCCGTATTCCTTGAAAAACATACTACCCCCAAAAATCCTTCCATTTTATGATCTATTGCGTTTTCTTGAAAACGAAATCGAATATTTGGTAGATCATTCTATCTCTATAGATAGATTCTTGAAAGTGATTAGAGTGCCAAATGAAATCCACGGATTGGATTCCTGGTGTGCTTTAAGTATCTGCGTCCAAAGATAACAAATTAATAACCAAGATAAACAACTATGTGATTATGTGCTTATGTGTTCCCTTTTATGTTTTTGTGATCCAATTTTTGTTATCCAAATCCTCGTAAGAATCTTCCATATCTTGTATAAGGGATTCATAGTAGGATATCCAAAGGTACTATATCCTCAATGGGCTTTTACGTGATAGTAAGAACCCTTGAATTATATTGTACTATACCGTAACTAGACCCCCTGGGTGGTCTAGTTAAGCAGATTGATCCAAAAATCTAGCTAGGAATATCATGTGATGATATAGCTGAAAGGACTCCATAGGTAGTCTAATTAAAGAGTGATGATATAGCTGAAAGGACTCCATAGGTAGTCTAATTAAAGAGATCATTTATTGATCTAATTAAAAGGACCCTATGGTAGTCTAGTCACCCTCATCACAAGTTTGATATTCTTCCCCAAAACATTACAAAACAAACTGTGCGGACTGTGCAAGGAATTACATAATTATGGATGCATACATAATTATGGAATTTAGTGCACAGAAACCACATCAAGTTTTGTCGTGTATCTAGAGTTAACCCCGTTCATTTTCGTATCTAAAGAAATTGTGGAAAATGACTCATTCCGTGCATTTTCGTTTCTAAAGGATACCCATTAAGGAAAATGACTCATTCCGTGCATTTTCGTTTCTAAAGGATACCCATTAAGGAAAATGACTCATTCCGTGCATTTTCGTTTCTAAAGGATACCCATTAAGGAAAATGACTCATTCCGTGCATTTTCGTTTCTAAAGGATACCCATTAAGGAAAATGACTCATTCCGTGCATTTTCGTTTCTAAAGGATACCCATTAAGGAAAATGACTCATTCCGTGCATTTTCGTTTCTAAAGGATACCCATTAAGGAAAATGACTCATTCCGTGCATTTTCGTTTCTAAAGGATACCCATTAAGGAAAATGACTCATTCCGTGCATTTTCGTTTCTAAAGGATACCCATTAAGGAAAATGACTCATTCCGTGCATTTTCGTTTCTAAAGGATACCCATTAAGGAAAATGACTCATTCCGTGCATTTTCGTTTCTAAAGGATACCCATTAAGGAAAATGACTCATTCCGTGCATTTTCGTTTCTAAAGGATACCAATTAAGGAAAATGACTCATTCCGTGCATTTTCGTTTCTAAAGGATACCCATTAAGGAAAATGACTCATTCCGTGCATTTTCGTTTCTAAAGGATACCCATTAAGGAAAATGACTCATTCCGTGCATTTTCGTTTCTAAAGGATACCCATTAAGGAAAATGACTCATTCCGTGCATTTTCGTTTCTAAAGGATACCCATTAAGGAAAATGACTCATTCCGTTCATTTTCGTTTCTAAAGGATACCCATTAAGGAAAATGACTCATTCCGTGCATTTTCGTTTCTAAAGGATACCCATTAAGGAAAATGACTCATTCTGTGCATTTTTTGTTTCTGAAAAAAAAATTTCGAAGGGGAAATGAATATCCCTGATCTTTCCTTCATTTCCGTTTCTGAAGAGTCTCCGTTAAGGAAATGACAGGATATTGCCTTGCATATCTTTGGTGGCTTTTTGACACAAAGTCACAGATAGACTCCTACGAATAAATTTCGGGACGAAATTTCCTAAAGTAGGGGAGACTGTGACACCTGTGTCACCACCACCATCAAACAAATACCAAGCCAATGAAATACTGTATTTCATACTAGGGATCTTTATAAATATGTGTATCTTTTGCACGTATCAATTCTTGTTCGATTTCGGGCTTTAAATCGTTTTCTGAAAGGTTATACGCAAACTGGTACTTAAACGCAATCAGTTTAACGCGACGTACTTTCCGGAACTGTGACGTAAGCCAAACATACCCTAAATATCCCTTAGGTTACTTAGAAATAAGTTTCGAAGGATTCGGTATGGCGAAAACATGTTTATTTGAACTAAAGAGCTAATTACGACAACTGCGAAGCGAACGTTGGTGTCCGCCCAGATAATATTTAAATCCCACAAATATTCTGTTATGATTAAAATCTTATTTTAATCAGGTTCGTGTTGAAAAATAAATTAAAACGCTTAAAAAACGTTATTTTCCAAGTTTAAGCACGTACCGCGTGCTTCTGCGCGACACAGTGCTTTTACTGCGAAACGCGGACAACGCAGCCAGTCTTGGCAACTGAAATTTATTTCAGTAATATTTTTTTTGGCGAGTTTATTTTTATAGAAAAATAAAAATAATTTAGAACGCCATAAACCGGGATTTAAACGCTAGATAAAATACCCGGTACCCGATTAAACACCTACTTCTATCTAATTTACCATCAAAATTACACATGGACCCCCCTCCCCCTTTCAAAATTTCGTTCACCTTATATTTACTAGATCTTGCAATATCTTATTTGATATTTCTTGGATTTAACAAGATATGATGAGATCTTGTGGAGATTCATTCTAGATCTTGTTCTATATAAATCACCTCATTTCTCACTCAATACCACACTACAACCTTCTCCTCTCTCTCCCTTCCCCAACCGTAACCCCCACCTTCATCACCATTATCATCTCTTCAACTTTGTTCTTGAAGATCAAACCCCATTCCAAGCCAACTTCAAGTTGGTGTGAAGATCCAAAGAAGTTTCCAAGGTATTTTCAAGTGATTTCAAGCTCCATATCATCAAAATCTCATCAACAACTTACTTGAATCTTGAAGGTATAAAATTTATGTTTAAATCATACTCTTGATTCTTGATTGTTCTTGATGATTTGAAGTTTCTCTTGAATCTTGGAATTTTTCACAAACTTGAGATCTAAAAAGAAATGGGTCTTGATACAAAATAAAAATGGTGATGTATATATATGTGTGTGTATAACCGTATATATATATGTGTGTATGAGTTTTGAAGTTTGATTCCTTGTTAAGTACTTGTTTATGTTGTTGCATGTTCTTGAATAATAGTTTAAATGCAAGTGATTGACGATCTATATATGATATGTTAAGTGTTCAAGTATATCAGCAAATAAGCATGAATATAGCACATATTTGGTGCATCTAAACTCATATAAAATGTTGATATGCTTTAGACACTTGTACATGAGAATACATGTTGATTTAAAGCTCAAGAAGTGATAAAAAATGGTTGTATGACAAAAATGTTTTTGAACAGGTTATAAACACTAAAAATAACATTATTTGGTGTAATATAATGGCATAAAACTTTGACATAGGTTTTGTAGCATTACATGTTGTACATATAGCTTAAAAAAGTGATAAAATATGTGAAATTTGCATGATTTATATGCTCTATTTAAGACCTGCACTATTGTGAGTATAACCATTATTTTATTCAGAAAATAACATGGGTTGTGTCAAAATTTCAAGTCGTTTCGATTTCGGATGGTTCGGGTAACGTTTGATGCAAAACTATGCGGTAAAACGGTAAAAAAATCGCCTTTTCGGAGGACTTTTACAAAACTGTTTTAGATCAGTAACCAAACTGATATTTTTGGTATAAAAATAAGTATTTTAACTTATATTAAGTTTACTTTGTGTTTGGTTAGTCATACGTGGCTTCCGACGCTCAAAAATGTTACCGAATCGCTAAAATAAGTGTTTTTCCACATACACTAGAATGGGTTGTTCATGGGTAAATTTATGTGTTACAATGTGCTATGTGTTTTACAATATGTGTATGATGATGTGTTAGTGTTAACAAGATTATGAGTATTACGCTTGAGTAAATGTATATATACAAATACACCAAAATAATCAAAAATAATAACTTTTCGAGAAAACTCAAAGTTATGTGAAAATTCTAAGTATCGGAGAAACTTCGGTATTTATGTGAATGTTGATTATTAAAAATCATCCTTACTTTATTTAGGACGCATAAACAATTTGAGGGATTGTGCTAACATTTAAAAACGCACCCAAGGTGAGTACATAGACCCCTCTTTTACTGTTTTCCAAACATTTTGGGGTGAAACACATGTGCCTACTTGTTACTTTCATGCTTTTCATGTTTTCGCATTATATACTTGCTATGTTCATTAGTACACTTATAGTACACGATTTACATTACATTGTTTTGCTATGTATGTTAACTTAGCTTGCTAGCACATTTATTTACATCACATTACTTTGCTAAATATGTTTACATGACATATTAGCACATTGTTTTACATGACTTTTCTGCTTTGTATGTTTACTTAGCATACTTAGTACATTGTTTTCACATAATTTGTTTACATTTGGTATGACATTTGGTTTGTATAAACGGTTCTTTACTACATTCATTAACATTAGCTACGCCGCTCGGTAGTAAGTAATGGTACCATAGGACTTGACAAATCCCGTTCCTGACATCCTGGGTTGGTGTGGATGTAAGGAATGACTGAATCCGTGAACATTTTACTTTGATAACCTTTACTCTAAGGTTATCCTGCTGTCTCAAGGCTTGAATGTAATGCGTTATCTTACCACATAAATGTTTATATCAATAAAACAACTTTTCTACTTGGCAAAACATAACTTTTTGATTTATTCAAAATACTTTGTTTTGTTCCTTTTTTTATGGTTAAGTATTCTCATTTTGTTACTTACCATACATAACTTTTGTTTACACATAACTACATGACTACATTTTGAGTTTTAAACATTGACAATGGTTTAGACAAGAACATTTGATCATTGGTTTGAACATGAACTATGTGCTTTGGTGGTTTGTTTAAGTGACTTAAGTAACGATATGTGTGTAGTATGCTACAAGCATGGTGGATACACCGCTGGTACTTCCTATATATAAGTGCTTGTATTGTACTACATGTCATAGCGTTATTTAAATCGTTTGGTTTGGACTTATACATTTTTACACAAATAATACATTTTCACAAGACTTCGTTTTGCAAAAACAACTTGCTTTATACAACTTATTTTACTTGGTTATTCTTTAACCATACATAATTCTGTTATTTATACATATCATCAAATTTTATCGCTTTTCAAATGATTTACAAAACAAAACTTTTTACAAGGTTCATGACTAACTTTTATTAAACACTTTTCTTAAACTTATAAGTCATGAATCCTATTTTCACAAAACCTATGTTACTCGCCGGCATTTTTATGCTGACGTACCTATTTTCACATGTGTTTCAGGAGATGATGCATAGGATTGATCAAGATACACATAGGCGAACTTGGGCCTTAGTGACAATAAAAGATGCAAGACTAGTTAATTATGTTATACTTATTTGTTTGTCAAGACATTGTAACTCTTTTAATCAATAAAACAATATTTTCAATTTTCCATGTGTTATGAAACGATGATTCTGTTACAACACTCCTCGACGATTCCGCCACGTTTTGTTGTTTTACGTGGTCGGGGTGTGACACTGTATATGATCCTTCATCTGCAAAATCAAAGTAAACATGTCACTAGTAGTGGGAGTATAAGAAGCAGAAGAAGTTGGAGGTTTGGAGAAAATGGGAGTTGGTTTCTTCTCAGCATTTTTCTAAGATCCAGCAGGTGGTGGAGGCAAAGGTGGAATGCCCTGAGACAAATTGACCGCAGACATTGCAGTTGAGGTATTCTTCAATGATGAAGCCATGTACTTGTATGCAATGAACCGGAATGATCACCAACAGAAAAACTTCTTAGGAATGAAGCACCAATTGCCCCACGGTGGGCGCCAAACTGTTTTGATCAAAAATCTAACGAGGATAATGCAACCAAACTCTTAGTTACGGGGAATGATGCTTGATATGAAGAACAATAATAAGGATCACTTCGATGTAAATTGCAGAAACAACACAAGGATTTATACGAGGAAAAAGCCCTTGATCAATGAATGATCTCCGGCATAAAAAACCTCGGGTGATGGAAACTACCGATCACCAAGCTCAAATAAATCAATAAATGTTTACAACTTCGGATAGTGACGAGCTAGGTACAAGGATCACTATGGTTGATTGTGTAAAAGTGTGTGAAAACTGTTAAGTGTTTGCTGAAAGCTTCAAGAGTGTAGTTGTACGAGAGTGTATGTAGCTAAAAATGGCTAAGTGTTCTAAAAATAGCTCGTCACCCCTTTAAAATGAAAGCTAACTAAGCTAACAAACTATCCGACTTTTGTGCCATGCTCCCACGTTCTCCACAACGTCCATTTTCATTCAAACGTGTGCGAAATACTCGTGTAATATTCCATAGTTACGTTGCCAAGACCAAGTCAAGCCTATTACTCCTGTAAAACAATACGAAATATAAATAAACAATCGTTAGCATGAGGATCCTTAGGGTGATCCATGATCCTGATCCTGAAGCTCTTCTGAGGATCACTATCTGTCACAGAAGTGAGGATCATTATTAGGATAACAAGTAAGGATCACTAATTGTTAGAAAATCCTCCCCTAACATTCACTATGGCTTTGATTTGTTCTGGACTGGCTTCAATGGCTCTCTTTGTCACCATATATCCTAAGAATTTACTTGCTTTAACACCAAAGTGACATTTTGAAGGATTAAGTTTCATGTTATATTTGTCAAGGATATTGAATGCTTCCTCCAAGTCCCTTAGGTGATCCTCAGCCTTTTTGGATTTTATCACCATATCGTCTATATAAACTTCCACAGTGTGTCCAATCTGATCCTTGAACATCATATTCACTAGCCTTTGATAAGTTGCACCTGCATTTCTTAGTCCAAATGGCATAGCAATATAACAGTAGATACCAGTTGGAGTCATAAAGGCTGTATCCTCTTGATCAGATGGTTCCATCTGAATTTGTTGAAATCCAGATGAAGCATCCATAAAAGTTAACAGTTCATGACCCGCCGTTGCATCCACCATGGAGTCAATGTGGGGTAATGGGAAAGGATCCTTGGGACATGCCTTATTTAAATCTGTAAAATCGACACATACCCTCCACTTTCCGTTTTTCTTTTGAACAACAACCACATTGGCCAACCATCTTGGATACTTGACCTCTCTTATCATACCTGCTCGGAGTAATTTCTCTACCTCTTCTTGGATAATGGCATTTCTTTCTGGTGCAAACTTCCTCCTCTTTTGATGGATTGGTTTGAATGACCTATCAATGCCAAGTTTGTGAGTGATTACATCTTTGGATATACCTGTCATATCTTCGTGTTTCAATGCAAAGGTAGTCTTTCTCCTTTTGAGGAAGGATATGAGGTCTTCTTTCACTTCGCCAAGGATCCCTGATCCTATATAGACCTTAGATTCAGGATCATCAGGATCCATAAGGATTTCTACTACATCCTGCTCTCTTGCCTCCAAGACATCCCTTGGAGGATACTTTGATTGCTATTGCTCCCTTGACTTTGAGGCTGGTTTCATTGATGAAATGTAGCAGTTCTTAGCTTCTTGCTGATCACTATCAATCTTACTATCCCCCAAGGACTAGGAAGCTTCACACATTGATGATAGGTGGATGGGACTGCCTTCATATCATGTATCCAAGGCCTGCCAAGGATAACATTACAACAAGATAAACAGTCAATAACACAAAATTTTTGGTAAGAATGCAACCCTTCAATATAAATTGGGAGTTTAGTGTCCCCCAAAGTATTCTTAATCTCTCCACTGAATCCCACGAGCACAGAGGATCTTGGTTTGATATCGGATTCAGGGATGTTCATCTTCTTAAGGACATCAAGCTGGATGATATTCACAGAGCTTCCTCCGTCTATAAGGATCATGCGAACAAAATGGTTAGAAATAAAAAGAGTGATAACCAAACCATCGTGATGAGGATCCTGAATGTCAACACGATCATCCTCATCAAAAGTTATGACTTTTCCTTCGGAGACACTGGATGTTCGAATGGGTCTATCTCCATTATCCATCTTGGTTTCCTTTGCATGCCTTTTAGCTGCAGAGAAGGATGTTCCACAAATGTCTGATCCTCCAGAAATAAAGTTTATAACTTGTGCATCTGCTGGAGGGGCTGGAGCTTTCTCTGGGATCCTTTCAGGATCCTGAGTCCTTGACTTCTTCCTCCCCAATAATTCTTTCAAGTGCCCCTTGCTCAACAAGTATCCAATTTCTTTTCTCAGTGCGATGCATTCTTCTGTGAGATGCCCAAAATCTACATGGTATGTGTTTTGGTCAAAAATCACACAAGGATAATGTAACCAAACTTTATGTAAACGGGGTATGATGCTTGGTTAATTATAAAAGTAAAGGATCACTTTTATGAGAAATATGCAAAGACACAATGATTTATACGAGGAAAAAGCCCTTGATCAATGTATGATCTCCGGCATAGAAAACCTCGGGTGATGGCAACTACCGGTCACCAACTTCAATATAAGAAAAATATAGTTAAAACTTCGGATGATAATGAGCTGAGTACAAGGATCACTATAGTTTCGAGTGTCTAAGCGTGTGAGAATTGTGTTGTGTGTTGTCGTGTGTTCTTCCAAATGAGGAGGAGTGGTATTTATACAAGTGTAGGTGACCTATTTTAGGTAAAAAGACTAATATTCAGCTCATTACCCCTTTAGAAATAAAAGACAATCTAGCCTAAATTGCCGCCCTTAAATCAAGCTGAGTTTCCATATCCTTTGCAACGTCTATCTTTGATTAAGCTCATGCTATAATTGTGAAGACGCGTCCCTTGATTATGATGCTAAGAACGTATCCTGCTAGACGTTCCTGCAGAATAACATTATTTTAAACGAAGGTAACTGTTAGCATGAGGATCCTTTGATGGTCCATGATCCTGATCCTGAAGTCCTGCTGAGGATCACTGTCTGCCAAAGAAACAAGGATCACTGGTTAGGATCACGTATAAGGATCACGTATAATAAAAATCCAGCCCTAACAATTGCCCCCAAAATATAAGGAGTTTATTGTAAATAAACGAGTTATATTTTGCTCTGATCTTATCTTCAACGGACTATTCGGATAACTAGCCGTTATAAACAGACTAGCCGTTGTGATCATTACGTCACAGATGTGACAATCCCTGCAAATCATGATTATAAATAGGAGATAGGGTTAGGATCACTCTGCATTTAAATTCGAGATATCTTCCCTTTATAATCGCTACCGAAGATTGACCAGGTACTCTCTTCTTCTCTCTTTCTTTTCTTCTTTCTCTTGCTCTGTTTTTTCTGCCTTTACTCTGTTTCTGTTCCATCACGAGTATGTTGCTTCGAAATTCTCCACATAAGGATTCCAAGAAGAGCAGTCCCCTAAAAAGCCAAGGGATCATCAAGGACTCTCCTACGGAGAGATGTTGCTTTACTGATGCTCATGTAGACAGGATTCGTCATTGCTTTCCGGCGAATGCTGTTTTCAAGTCCTTCACACCTACTGCTTTGAGCGACTTTGTTTCAGACGTTTGGGTGGCCTTTCCTGCTACTCCGTTCACCATAGGGTATTCGTATCCTTTTCCATCCTTCACCCAATCCTTCTTTTCTTTAACCGGCATATCTTATATCCAAGCTATGCCGATGATCTGGAGGGTCCTGTATACCTTCGAGAGGATCATCGAGCAGAAGGGAATTGATTTGGGGATGGCAGAGTTGGCCGCACTTTATGATCTTACCACGTTCGGTTCTTGCCGATATCTGCTAAAACGGAAAGCTGGGGAGGATCACCCTGTCTTCAAGGTTACTAAGAATGACACAAACTGGAAGCGTCGCTTTTTCTTTGTTAGAAGGGATACCATCCCAGATGGGAAGGATCTGCCCAAGGAATGGGCCACTCATGGTAGGGTAGAGGATCCGGGAAGGATCACTATCAAACTTGTCTCATACGATGAGGATCACTAACGTCTTTTTTATTTTTTGTGCAGCTATATCCATTGCTTATCTTAAGTTAACCCCTGCTGCAAGAGAAAGAGTCTTAGCTTTTAAAAAGCTCAATCCTGAGGTCAGAAGTTTCCAAGTCTCCGTCCAAGATTCACAGGAAGTATCCTCCGCATCTGCCACTATGTCAAGTAAGTATCCTTGTAAAAAGTAAGTTATATGCTAGATTGTTTAATTAGTAAGGGAACTTATCTTGTTTTGATTGTGTAGGTGTTGGGAAGTCTGCCAAATCTGCCAAGTCTGCCTCCAAGTTCGGGATCGATGAACTTGCCAACGTCAAGTCTTCACGAAAGAAGGCTTCTGTTGCCAGTCCCTCTGCTTCAGCTCCTAAAGCACCTGTTAGAAGTAAGGGGAAGAAGACGAAGGCTCCTGAGGATCTTCAAGGATTCCCCCTGATCCGCCAAAAGTTCCTTGACTATGTCAATGAGGTAAGGATCATTGCCCATGTTGGTTATCCTTCTCGAATATCCTGCTTGTATATCCTGCTTTTTTGAGGATCACCTGATCCTGAACTTACCTTTTTTCTCTTTTGCAGAAACTTGCTGAGATTGAGACCTACCTTGGCCACGTCGAGGATCAGGAGAGCCAAATCGCCGACCTCCAACAAATGGGCGTGTTAAAGGATCTCAAGATAGCCGATCTTGAGAAGGAGCTCCGGGCTACAAAGGATGAGGCTGCTCAAAGGCTAATTGACATGGATGGCGAGAAGCAGGAGATCATCCAGGATGCCAAGGTCTCTGCCGCAACTGCTATGTACAAGATACAACTACAAATGGCTGCGGAGGCTCAGGATCCTGCCTTTGACAAGAGCTCATGGGACGTGGAGGGTTGGAAGGCAAGATTGGCGGAGCTGGAGGATGAGGATGAGGCTGAGGAGATCCCCATGCTGGAAGGTGGTGATGCTGAGAAGGATCAGGGTGGAGAAGCTGGTGGTGATGAAGCAGCAAAGGTGTGAGCTGCTGGATTGGGCGATGATGGATATTTCGAGACTAGGCCGGAGCCCAATTTTTTAAGATTGGTAGTGGTTTTTTTGTGGTTGTTGATGGTTTGTGAACAATTTATGGTCTGTAATCTTTGAACAATAGTTTTTAGGGTAAAGGATCCTGGATCCTTCGAACAATAGGTAGGATTACAAAAGGTGGAGGGATCCTCTGTTTGGGGGATGAAGCCTTTGTGATCCTGCCGCTTTTACTTTCCTGTACCTGCTAAGACCGCATAGACAATGGACACCCTTTGCCAACCCATGTGGACGGGCCACGTTTTGCTGGTAGAAACGTGGGTTGGCAATTTTGACAACTTTTGAAGGGTTAATCCTTTCGTTAATAAATAAAATCTCAAACTTTTGTCGCTTATCTTGTGTTATTATCCTTTATTTATCTTTTTATTTTCCAGTTTGTTTTAGAAACATATTTGTTAGAGTAACGAGAGTTGAGCAAACCATGTTCAAGAAATTTAGGATATGATCCTGGATCAAATATCCTATAATCGAAAATTTTCAAGGTAGTTTATTTTAAGGATCATAGGTTCAGTTGTCAAGGTCCAAAGGTTATTCAAATGAATAATGAAATTAAAAAAAAGTTAAGGATCATACCTGAGGATCCAAGTTAGGATCCTAACCTTTAATCGGGATACCCATAAGTAAGACTTTAATGGATAATAAGGATTAAGGATCCTTAATTGTTTAATCTTCGAAAACCTGAAAAATGGAACATATCTTGGGACTAAGCCAATGTAAAAGATAAATTAGTAGCTGGGGACATGCCCAAAGGATAACTGAGGATGATCCCGGAGGATCACTGGGGACAAGCCCAAAGGATAACTGGGGACAAGCCCAAAGGATAACTGGGGACAAGCCCAAAGGATAACTGGGGACAAGCCCAAAGGATCGTATGTAAACTGGAGTATGGCCCTTACTGGCGACTATCCAAACTTAGTGACATGAAAATGTCAAAACCTTAGCTAACGTGAAAACGTTAGAAACCTTAGGAACGGATGTATGGTACGTCTACCATTATACGGAGGATCCTGGGTATAGCCAGTACGATGAGGTTGTCAGCCCCGAAAGTGGGTACTGGTCCCAAAGACGTGAACTATATCAGGATCATCGTGCGCTGCTGGCGGAAACTGGGGATAATCCCAAGGATAACTGGGGACAAGCCCAAGGATCTGCGTTGCTTTTGAAGATTCTTGACGATATGCCGTAGATACCTGAACTATCATAACTCAAATGGTTCGTGAGAAGAGGATGAAGGATACAGGATCCTTATCCTTTGGTAAAAAGTAAGGAAATGTAATAGTTTTAGGATAAGCACATTACCAGAGTAAGGATCACTGATATCATCGGGATCCTTCAAGGATACTTTCAATATAAGGATCACATGCTTGAAGGATCTTGTTCACATGAAATATCTCTTTAAGTGAACAGCATTCCAGGCTCTTGGTAACAAGTTTCCTTCCATGGTTAGCAATCTGTATGCCCCCTTTCCTGCTTCAGCTTCAATCAAGTAAGGGCCTTCCCATTTTGGTGCTAACTTCCCATCAGCAGGATTGATAGTGTTTTGGAATGTTTTTCTCAACACCATATCTCCGACTTGGAACTTCCTTATCCTAACATTTTTGTTGTAAGCACCAGCCATTCTTTGTTGGTAGCTTGCCATCCTTATCCTAGCCAGATCCCTGATTTCCTCAATAGTATCCAAATCCTGAGCCAGGATTGCAGCATTTTCTTCAGGATCACGAGCACTTGTTCTAGCAGTTGGGATCACCATCTCTGTTGGGATCACTGCTTCTGCCCCAAATACTAAAGAAAAAGGTGTTTGACCAGTGGCATTCTTGGGAGTTGTTCTATCAGCCCATAGCACATAAGGTAACTCTTCTGCCCATTTTCCCTTCTTGGATCCTAGCTTCTTCTTTAGATTGTTGATGATGATCTTGTTGGATGATTCTGCTTGGCCATTGGCTTGTGGATGAACTGGTGTTGATGTTATCATCTTGATTCCCCAACTGTCACAAAAGTTAGTAGTTCTGCTTCCAATGAATTGGGAACCATTATCACATACAATTTCAGAGGGAATGCCAAATCTAGTTATAATGTTTCTTTTGATAAAGGATATAACTTCTTTTTCTCTGACTTGAGAAAAAGCTTCAGCCTCTATCCACTTAGAGAAGTAGTCAGTCATGGCAAGCATGAATACTTTTCCACCAGGTGCTTTAGGGAGCTTGCCAACTATATCCATTCCCCATCTCATGAATGGCCAAGAGGATGGTATGGGGTGTAGCAATTCGGCTGGTTGATGGAGGATATTGCTGTGTCTTTGACAAGGATCACATTTCCTAGCATATTCTACAGCATCCCTTTTCATGGTTGGCCAGTAGTATCCTGTCCTAAGGATCCTTGAGAATAATGCCCTGCCCCCAGTGTGGTTTCCACAATCTCCTTCATGGAAGTCTCTCAACACTTCTTCAACTTCAGGATCCTCAATACATCTTAAATATGGTCCTGCAAGGGATCGTTTATATAGCACATTGTTTAAAATTGTAAATTGAGATACCTTGATCCTGAAAGCTCTAGGATTTTCTCCCATCGGGATCTCTCCATGTTGCAAGTATTTCATGATTGGTGAGACCCATGATCCTGCATAAGATTGAGCTTCTTCACTAGGGATTACTGCAGTATCCTCTTCTATTTCCATGGCCACTTGATTTTCGATAGCAGGAGCCAGGATATGGATGATAGGGATACTTATGTCTTCTGGAATTTTTAAGGATGATCCTAAGTTGGCCAATGCATCAGCTTCCGTGTTATCCTCCCTTGGTACCTGTGTTAAGCTGAAAGAGACAAAAGAGAGTGCCAATCCCTTGACTATCTCTAAATATTTGGTTAGTTTTTCACCTTTAACAGCATAGGATCCATTAAAGTGATTGGTGATCAATAATGAGTCTACATATACTTTAAGATATTTTACCCCCATATCCTTAGCAATTTGCAAGCCAGCAATTAAGGCTTCATATTCAGCCTCATTGTTAGTTGCTTGGAACTCACAGGCTATGGAGTGGGGTATTATGTCCCCCTGTGGTGATTTTAGTAGTATCCCGAGCCCTGTGCCCTTGACATTTGAGGATCCATCGGTGTGTAGTATCCAAGGATCCTTGGTCTCATCCAGCTGTTGGACCTCCAATTCTGCTTCTCTTTGTAGATCACTACTGAAATCAGCCACAAAGTCAGCTAGTGCTTGGGATTTAATGGCTGTTCTTGGCTCATATCTTATATCATGGGCACTAAGCTTTACTGCCCACTTAGCCATTCTTCCTGACATCTCTGGTTTCCTGAGGACATTCTTAATTGGAAAGTTAGTTCTAACAACAATAGTATGGGTTTCAAAATAATGCCTTAACTTAGTTGATGCCATGATTAATGCAAGAATAAGTTTTTCGAGGTGTGAGTACCTGGATTCGGCATCAAGTAAACTCTTACTTACATAGTAGATAGGATATTGTGTACCTTCGTGATCCTTCACAAGGACATCACTTACAGCGGTTGAGGATACCGCCAAATATAAGGATAACACATCTCCTTTTTCGGGTTTTGATAATGCTGGTGCTGAGGACATATATTCTTTAAGGGCTTGTAAAGCATTCTCATGTTTCTAAGTCCATTCAAACTTCTTGTTCTTCCTTAGGATATCGTAAAATTCTTTACATTTTTCTGAGGATTTTGATATGAACCTGTTCAGAGCTGCTATCCTGCCTGTTAGCCTTTGAACATCCTTAGCATTGGCAGGGGACTTGATGTTTACTAGTGCTTTAATTTGCTCCAGACTTGCTTCAATGCCTCTCTGAGTTACCATATATCCTAGGAATTTACCTGCCTTAACACCAAAGTGGCACTTTGAAGGATTAAGCTTCATGTTATATTTATCAAGGATATCAAATGCTTCTTCCAAATCCCTTAGGTGATCCTCAGCTTTCTTTGATTTAACTACCATATCATCTATGTATACTTCCATAGTTTGTCCAATTTGATCTTTGAACATCATATTCACCATCCTTTGATAGGTTGCACCTGCATTTCTTAATCCAAAAAGCATGGCAATATAACAATACAAACCTGTTGGGGTCATAAAGGCTGTATCCTCTTGATCAGATGGTTCCATCTGAATTTGTTGGAATCCAGATGATGCATCCATAAAGGTCAACAGTTCATGCCCCGCTGTTGCATCCACCATGGAGTCAATGTGGGGTAATGGGAAAGGATCCTTGGGACATGCCTTATTTAAATCAGTGAAATCGACACATACCCTCCACTTTCCGTTTTTCTTTTGGACAACGACCACATTGGCTAACCATTTTGGATATTTTACCTCTCTGATCATACCTGTTTTGGTCAAAAATCACACAAGGATAATGTAACCAAACTTTATGAAAACGGGGTATGATGCTTGGTTAATTATGAAAGTAAAGGATCACTTCTGTGATAAAGATGCAAAGACACAATGATTTATACGAGGAAAAAGCCCTTGATCAATGAATGATCTCCGGCATAAAAAACCTCGGGTGATGGCAACTACCGATCACCAACTTCAATATAACAAAAATATGATTACAACTTTGGATGATAATGAGCTGAGTACAAGGATCACTGAGTGTCTAAGTGTTTGAGAGTTGTGTCGTATGTCGTGTGTGTTCTTCCGAATGAGGAAGAGTGGTATTTATACAAGTGTAGGTGACTTATTTTAGGTAAAAGGACTAATTATCAGCTCATTACCCCTTTAGAAATAAAGACAATCTAGCCTAAATTGCTGCCCATGAATCAAGCCATGTTTCCATATCCTGTGCAACGTCTTTCTTTAATTAAGCTCTTGCCATATTTGTGAAGACGCGTCCCTGGATCATGATGTCTAGAGCATATCCTGCTAGATGTTCCTGCAAAACAATATTGTATTAAGCGGAAGTGGCCGTTAGTATGAGGATCACCATAATGTCCCATGATCCTGATCCTGAAGTTCTGCGGAGGATCACTGTCTGCCAAAGAAACAAGGATCATGTGTAAGGATCACCTATAATAAAAATCCAGCCCTAACAATTGCCCCCAAAATATAAGGAGTTAATTGTAAATAGACGAGTTATATTTTGTTTCGATCTTATCTCTAACGGACGACTCCGAATAACTAGCCGTTATACATGGACTAGCCGTTGTGATAATTACGTCACAGATGTGACAATCCCTGCAAATCATTATTATAAATAGGAGATAGGGTTAGGATCACTCTGCATTTAAATTCGAGATATCTTCCCTTTATAATCGCTACCGAAGACTGATCAGGTATCCTCTTCTTCTATCTTTCCCTTCTTCCTTCTCTTTGCTCTGTTTTTCGTTTCTACTTTGTTTCTGTTCCAAACATGTTGCTCCGGAATTCTCCGCACAAGGATTCCAAGAAGGATAGTCCCTTAAAAAGCCAGGGGATTATCAAGGATTCTCCTACGGAGAGGTGTTGCTTTAGTGATGCTCACGTAGACAAAATTCGTCATTGCTTTCCGGCGAATGCCGTTTTTAAATCCTTTGATCCTACTGCTTTGAGCGACTTTGTCTCGGATGTCTGGGTGGCTTTCCCTGCTACCCCGTTTGCTATAGGGTACTCGTATCCTTTTCCAGACTTTACCCAGTCTTTCTTTTCCTTAACCGGCATCTCTTACATCCAAGCTATGCCGATGATCTGGAGGGTTCTTTATACCTTCGAGAGGATCATCGAGCAGGAAGGGATTGATCTGGGGATGGCGGAGTTAGCTGAGTTTTACGATCTCACCACCTTCGGTTCTCACCGATATTTGTTGAAACGGAAAGCTGGGGAGGATCACCCAATCTTCAAAGTTACTAAGAATGATACCAACTGGAAACGTCGGTTTTTCGTTGTTAAGAGGGATTCCATCCCGGATGGGAAGGATCTGCCCAAGGAATGGGCCACTCATGGTAGGGTAGAGGATCCTCGAAGGATCACTATCAGTCCTGTTTCATATGATGAGGATCACTGATGTCGTTTTTCCTTTGTCTTTTATGCAGCTATTTCCATTGCTCGTCTGAAATTAACCCCCGCTGCAAAAGAGAGAGTGTTAGCTTTTAAAAAGCTTGATCCTGAAGTTAGAAGCTTCCAAATCACTTTCCAAGATTCTCAAGAGATATCCTCTGCATCTGCCACAATGTCAAGTAAGTATCCTTATAGAAAGTAAGTTTTATGTAAGAGTATTTAATTTAACAAGGGAACTTATCTTGTTTTTGAATTGTGTAGGTGCTGGAAAATCTGCCAAGTCTGCCAAATCTGCCTCCTTGTTTGGGATTGATGATCTTGCCAAGGTCACGTCTTCGAAGAAGAAGACTTCGGTTGCTAGTCCTTCTGCTTCAGCCCCTAAATTACCCATTAGGGGTAAGGGAAAGAAGAGGAAAGTTTCTGAGGATCTTCAAGGATTTCCCCTCCTCCGTCAGCAATTCCTCGACTACGTGAATGAGGTAAGGATCACTGCCCCTGTTGGTTATCCATCTCGCATATCCTGTTTGTGTATCCTGCTTTTCTTGAGGATCATCTGATCCTAAGCTTATCTTTTTTTTTTTTGTTGCAGAAACTTGCCGAGATTGAGACCTATCTTGGCCATGTTGAGGACCAGGAGAGCCAAATTGCCGACCTCCAGCAAATGGGTGTCTTAAAGGATCTCAAGATAGGAGATCTTGAGAAGGAACTCCGGGTCATGAAGGCTGAGGCTGCTCAGAGGTTGATCGATATGGATAACGAGAAGCAGGAGATCACCCAAGATGCTAAGGTCTCCGCGGCCATTGCTATGTACAAGATACAACTTCAGATGGCCGAGGAGGCTCAGGATCCTACCTTTGACAAAAGCTCGTGGGACGTTGAAGGTTGGAAGGCAAGGCTGGCAGACCTGGAGGACGAGGATGAGGCTGAGGAGATCCCCATGCTGGAAGGTGGTGGTGCTGAGAAGGTTTGAGCTGCAAGATTGGGCAATGATGGAAACTTCTAGACATAGCCGGAGCCCAATTTTTTAAATTTTGATAGTAGTTTGTGGTGTTTGAAACAATTATGGTTTGTAATCTTCGAACAATAGTTTTTAGGGTTAAGGATCCTGGATCCTTTGAACAATGGGTAGGATTGCAAAAGGTGGAGGGATCCTCTGTTTGGGGGATGAAGCCTTTGTGATCCTGCCGCTTTTAATTTCCTGCAAAATGCTAAGACCGCATAGACAATGGACACCCTTTGCCAACCCATGTGGACGGGCCACGTTTTGCTGGTAGAAATGTGGGTTGGCAATTTTGACAACTTTTTGAAAGGGTTAATGATCCTTTTGTTTAATAATATAACTTTAATCTTTCTGGCTTATCTTGTGTTGTTATCCTTCAATAATCCTCTTATTTCTCAATTGCTATATTTGTTAAAATAACAAGAGTTGAAAAAGTGTTTAATAAACTTAGGATATGATCCTAGATCAAATATCCTCATATTGAAAATTCTCAAAGTGTTTTAGTTCAAGGATCATAGGTTCGGTTGTCAAAGTATAAGGGTTGGTTAGGATAAAGAGTATAATCAAAAATAGTCAAGGGTCATACCTGAGGATCCACGTTAGGATCCTAACCTTCAATCAAGATAATCATAGATAAGACTTTGATAGTTAATAAGGATTAAGGACCCTTATATGTTTAGACTTCCAGAACCTGAAAAGTGAGATATAACTTGGGACTAAGCCAATGTAAAAGATAAATTAGTAACTGGGGACGTGCCCAAAGGATAACTGAGAATGATCCCTGAGGATCACTGGGGACAAGCCCATAGGATAACTGGGGATGATCCCAGAGGATCACTGGGGACAAGCCCATAGGATAACTGGGGACAAGCCCAAAGGATCGTATGTAAACTGGAGTATGGCCCTTTCTGGCAACTATCCAAACTTAGTGACATGAAAATGTCAAAACCTTAGCTAACGTGAAAACGTTAGAAACCTTAGGAACGGATGTATGGTGCGTCCACCATTATACGTAGGATCCTAAATATAGCCAGTACGATGAGGTTGTCAGCCCCGAAAGTGGGTACTGGTCCCAAAGACGTGAACTATACCAGGATCATCGTGCGCTGCTGGCGGAAACTGGGGATAATCCCAAGGATAACTGGGGTTGTACCCAAGGATCTGTGGTGCTTTTGGAGATCTTTGACGATTTGCTGAAGATACCTGAACTATCATAACTCAAATGGTTTGTGAGTAGAGGATGAAGGATACATGATCCTTATCCTTAGGCAAAAAGTAAGAAAATGCAATAGTTTTAGGATAAGCATATTACCAGAGTAAGGATCACCGATATCTCCAGGATCCTTCAAGGATACTTCAATGTAAGGATCACATGCAGGAAGGATCATGTTCACATGAAATATTTCTTTAAGTGAACAGCATTCCAGGCTCTTGGTAACAAGTTTCCTTCCATGGTTAGCAACCTGTATGCCCCCTTTCCTGCTTCAGCTTCAATCAAGTAGGGACTTTCCCATTTTGGTGCTAGCTTCCCGTCAGCAGGATTGATAGTATTTTGAAATGCTTTTCTCAACACCATATCTCCGACTTGGAACTTCCTTATCCTGACATTTTTGTTGTAGGTACCAGCCATTCTTTGTTGGTAGCTTGCCATCCTTATTCTAGCTAGATCCCTGATTTCCTCAATAGTATCCAAATCCTGAGCTAGGATTGCAGTATTTTCTTTAGGGTCACGAGCAATTGTTCTAGCAGTTGGGATCACCATCGCTGTTGGGATCACTGCTTCTGCCCCAAATACTAAAGAGAAGGGTGTTTGACCGGTGGCATTCTTGGGAGTTGTCCTATCAGCCCATAGCACATAAGGTAACTCTTCTGCCCATTTCCCTTTCTTGGATCCTAGCTTCTTCTTCAGATTGTTGATGATGATCTTGTTGGATGATTCTGCTTGACCATTGGCTTGTGGGTGAACTGGTGTTGATGTGATCATCTTGATTCCCCAACTGTCACAAAAGTTAGTGGTTCTGCTTCTAATGAATTGGGAGCCATTATCACATACAATTTCAGAGGGAATGCCAAATCTAGTTATAATGTTTCTTTTAATGAAGGATATGACTTCCTTTTCTCTGACTTGAGCGAAGGCTTCAGCTTCTATCCACTTGGAAAAATAGTCAGTCATGGCAAGCATAAATACTTTTCCACCAGGTGCTTTAGGGAGCTTGCCAACTATATCCATTCCCCATCTCATGAATGGCCAAGAGGATGGTATGGGGTGTAGTAATTCAGCTGGTTGGTGAAGGATATTGCTATGTCTTTGGCAAGGATCACACCTCTTAGCATACTCTATAGCATCCCTTTTCATGGTTGGCCAGTAGTATCCTGTTCTAAGGATCCTTGAGAATAATGCCCTGCCCCCAGT
The DNA here is from genome assembly GCF_002127325.2 of Helianthus annuus. Classification (NCBI taxonomy): domain Eukaryota; kingdom Viridiplantae; phylum Streptophyta; class Magnoliopsida; order Asterales; family Asteraceae; genus Helianthus; species Helianthus annuus. Next base: position 165,874,924 of record NC_035448.2, on the reverse strand, counting down.
GTGGTTTCCACAATCTCCTTCATGGAAGTCCCTCAACACTTCTTCAATTTCAGGATCCTCAATATATCTTAAATATGGTCCTGCAAGGGATCGTTTATATAGCACATTATTCAAGATTGTGAATTGAGATACCTTGATCCTGAAAGCTCTAGGATTTTCTCCCATTGGAATCTCTCCGTTTTGCAAGTATTTCATTATTGGTGGGATCCATGATCCTGAATAAGGTTGAGCTTCTTCACTAGGGATTACTGCAGTATCCTCTTCTATTTCCATGGCCATTTGATTTTCAATAGTAGGAGCCAGGATATGGATGATAGGGATACTTATTGTCACACCCCCAAAATTACCACCTAGGGAGTGTCCCTGTTAGGCGTGTGACGACTAGCAATGAGCCACCAATTACATTGAATCACAAGTTTGAAATAAAACTTCGTTATTTAAAGATACTAAAATCCCAACATACGTTATTCAAAACCATACGTTTAGCGGAAGCATTAATGTAGCGTAATATAAACGTTATCCAAACAAACATAGTAAATAAAAGTCTGATAATATATCCCTCGAGCAACCATGACCACTCGCGCCCTCCAGCCAGCAAGTTCCTGCTTTCAAAGTACCTAAGGACCTGCGAGCATGTAACACACGTATCAGACAAAGCTGGCGAGTTCACAGTTTTAGAAAACGTTTGTTACCCGGTGTATGTAAAACAGTTTAATACCCAATGCAAGTAATATTGTTAATATCTCATTTCCAAACACGGACGGCTCACGGACTGCCCTTCCCACGTACTCCTATCTAGTACTGGGCCAGACTGGGTCATTAGTTCACCTCCGTCCTCTACAGGCACGGGGTGAGGGTGCCAAACCTAAGTAGCGCTACTAACTAATACCCGATGAGGGACTTACAAAAGATGATAGGTGAGAATATTAACCAATATACCCGTTTTTACCCAAAGACTTATCCCCCTATGGGATACCCACTGACTGTCCCCAACCACTGGGACACATGCTCGAATGTAGTGAACTCACCTTGGTTTTGCTCGGTCAGGTTATTTACTCGCTTAACTGTATGTTCATAAACGCCCTAAAAGAGTTATCGATACAGTTAGTCACGGCTAACCCATGTATTTATGTTTCACACCAACCATATATATTGCTCACATAACGTGTACATATAACCCAATTTACAACAGTAAACATCTTATACGCATGTAACACAACCAATTAACTCATCATGCATAGTTCGAATAATACACATGTAAATGTTTCAGTTATGGTTGCCACAAACACTCATGGGTCGCCCATTTGTCTCAAATGTAAACACTTGACCTATCAGTTCCTCTCGGCCCAAGTATGGTCTCACAACTAGTTTCGGCCCACTATTTACCCAGTAACCAGCCCACTGTTAACCGCCCAAACCCCACGTGAACCCCCTTCACCTTTGATTTAGTACCTGTGCATTTTATAATAGCCGCCCAAGACACATGGATTCTTGAAATTTGCCTGACACTTAGCTTTGACTCTACACCTCAAAATCTCATTGGACCATCCTTACACTAGCCGATAAAAGCCCCCCACATAGCCGACAATATATAGTTTATCTACTGCTGAATTGACCTTTTGATATTGTTGTACATGTAATGTGGCCACTATTATCAATATCTTTTTCTTTTATTTTATTTATTTATTTATTTTTTTTTTTTGAACCAACAAGCATAAACATGCCATCCCATTGGACCCCTATATCACCCATATTAATAGTCACATGAGATGATCTGATGTCGTTTCACCCTCTTTCACACAACATGCAAAATGCGTAAATACCTAGTTATTATACACAGATCGTGGCCGACAATCATTAGAGAGGTTATTGGACCGATTATGAACATGCAATATTTATTAATCAATTTCGATAAACATAACAGTACTTTCGGCGGCACATGTATAACATCGATATTCAAGAAAAATGCATATAAAGTGGCCGACAATTCATTCATGGTGCTATCTTATTGGCCGATATCACTACATTAATTACGTGCACACAATTTTTGTCAACCACATTCACACATGAAACAAGATCAAATAATTGAGGATTACTAGAAATCACTAACCACAATTCAATACTGGATCGTTATCCCAAAAAGGGAGAGGCTTGAGGTCTGCCGACGTGCACACTAGGAGAGATAGGGTTGGTTTAGGGTTTAAGATAGTTATTCACACATAGATCACGTATATATTCTTATATTGATAAAAGGACCGGCCTATTACCCTATTACATTAACACAAGGGACCGGCCCAACTCATTAACCACTTGCGGCCCAATTGATGTGCCTACTCCATAACTGAGTGTGTAATTATCGGCTTACTAGGTAAGTGTTTGCATATGCTTGCTAGTATAATTGCTGTGTAGGTGTACATATGGAACTTACTAACCGGCCCCTATTAATAACCGGCCCATGCGTATAAGTGGCACAACCCACCACTCGGCCCACAACGCTATACTTAGACTTGTGCAGGTTTGTGAAATCAGTTAACACTTCCGATTAGAGTTACCACACGGCGTTTCACATGCCTAAGTAAAATAACGCATAGAAAAGGAAAACAATAAGGATCTTAGAACCGTTAATATAAACGACACTAACCTGTACAGTTCGGGTTGTCACATCATCCCCAACTTGAAGGAAATTTCGTCCCGAAATTTTGACAAGTACACGGAGAAATGAAGCGAGGAATCAAGATCATTGCGGATTTTGCACAGGTGCTACATCATCCCCAACTTGAAGGGGAATCTCGCCCCGAGATTCACCAGTTTTGCTTGACTCCGCTTTGTCTTTGGGGAAGAGGTGAGGGTATTTTAGTTTCATCTGGTCCTCGCGCTCCCACGTGAACTCCGGTCCACGTCTTGAGTTCCAACGAACCCTCACAATAGGAATACGACTGTGTTTACGCACCTTGACTTCACGGTCCATAATCTCGATGGGTTCTTCTACAAACTGCAGCTTATCGTCGATCTTTAACTCTTGTAAAGGTACCGTTAATGGGTCGTCAGCATAGCACTTCTTCAACTGCGATACATGGAATACATCGTGAACATTACCCAGTTCAGTAGGTAACTCCAATCTATAAGCCACCTTACCGATACGCTCCAGAACCTTAAACGGCCCAACATATCGTGGATTCAGCTTGCCACGCTTCCCAAAGCGCACAACCCCTTTCCACGGTGAGACTTTCAACATAACTCGGTCATTCACTTCAAACACTACCTCCTTGGCACGCTTGTCTGCATAGGCTTTCTGACGATCACGAGCAGCTGCCATACGTTCTCTGATTTTCACGATCTTTTCTGAAGTTTCGAGTACTATCTCAGGACCCGTGATCTGACTATCACCCACTTCAGCCCAGCAAAGAGGTGAACGACACTTCCTCCCGTACAGTGCCTCAAATGGTGCCGCCTTGATACTGGTGTGGTAGCTGTTATTGTAGGAAAACTCGACCAACGGCAAATGCTTCTCCCACCCCTTTCCAAAATCAATAACGCATGCCCGTAACATATCCTCTAGCGTCTGAATGGTGCGTTCACTCTGACCATCCGTTTGTGGGTGATAGGCTGTACTCATATCGAGACGTGAGCCGAACGATCTATGCATAGCCTGCCATAACTCCGAAGTGAAACGAGGATCTCGATCAGAAATAATAGAAGTCGGCACTCCGTGCCTAGAAACCACCTCTTTAAGGTACACCGCTGCGAGCTGCGAATATTTATCTGTCTCCTTGATCGCTAAGAAGTGTGCTGACTTTGTGAGACGGTCGACAATCACCCATATAGTATCGTTTCCAGCCTGTGTTCTCGGTAACCCTGTAACAAAATCCATAGCGATCTGTTCCCATTTCCACATGGGTATCTCCGGCTGCTGAAGTAGACCCGAAGGTTTCTGGTACTCTGCTTTGACCCTAGCACAAGTCAAGCACTTACTCACGTATGTTGCGATGAGAGCTTTCATATTCGGCCACCAATACAAAACTTTGAGGTCCTGGTACATCTTATCGGACCCTGGGTGAATAGAATATCGTGACTTGTGTGCTTCGTCCATCACAAGCTCTCGAAGATCACCAAATAAAGGAACCCATATTCGTTCCATGAAGTAGTAGATACCGTCAGACCGTTGCTCGAATTTCTTCTTGTGTAGACCTCGTAATCCTTCAGCCTCGATGTTGTCTTCCTTCAATGCTTCAATCTGAGCTGAACGGATCCGAGCAGGTAAATCAGAGTGAATAGTAAGCTGTAGGGCACGAATACGCTTCGGCTTTGGTTCCTTGCGGCTAAGAGCATCTGCTACAACGTTAGCTTTACCCGGGTGGTACTTGATGGCACACTCGTAATCGTTGAACAACTCTACCCAGCGACGCTGACGCATATTCAATTCTTTCTGGTCGAAGATATGCTGAAGGCTCTTGTGATCAGTATAAATGGTGCATTTCGTGCCGTAGAGGTAATGCCTCCAAATCTTCAGTGCAAAAACCACTGCTCCTAGCTCCAAGTCATGTGTCGTGTAGTTTTTCTCATGTACCTTCAACTGACGAGAAGCATAAGCTATCACCTTCTCGCGTTGCATCAACACGCAACCGAGACCCTGAATCGAAGCATCACAATAAACCACAAAATCCTCGGTGCCATCTGGTAGAGATAGAATCGGCGCGCTGCATAATTTTTGTTTCAAAAGCTGGAATGCATCCTCCTGTTTCGTTCCCCATGAATAAACTACCTTCTTCTGTGTTAATGAGGTGAGTGGCTGAGCAATCTTCGAGAAATTCTGAATAAAACGACGATAGTACCCTGCTAGACCGAGAAATTGCCGCACCTCCGAAGGATTCTTTGGTGCCGCCCAATTTCTAATGGCGTCGATCTTGGCAGGATCCACATGTATGCCCAATTCGTTAACTATATGCCCCAGAAAATGCACCTCCCGTATCCAAAAATCACACTTCGAAAATTTTGCATACAGTTGCTCCCTCCTCAGGAGTTCTAAGATGAGGCGCAGATGCCGCTCATGATCTTCCTTGCTCTTGGAATAAATTAGAATGTCGTCGATAAAAACGATAACGAAGTCATCAAGGTATGGCTTGCACACGCGGTTCATGAGATCCATGAAGACCGCTGGTGCGTTGGTCAACCCGAATGGCATAACCAAGAACTCGTAGTGACCATATCGCGTCCGAAACGCTGTTTTGGGAACGTCTTCTTCTCTAACTCGCACCTGATGATATCCCGACCTTAAGTCGATTTTCGAATAGAAACTTGACCCTTGCAGCTGGTCAAACAGGTCGTCGATACGAGGCAAAGGATAACGGTTTTTAATCGTCACCTTATTGAGCTCACGATAATCTACACACATCCGGAAAGACCCATCCTTTTTCTTCACAAATAGAACTGGGGCTCCCCAAGGGGAAGAGCTAGGTCGGATGAAACCCCTATCCAATAGCTCTTGGAGTTGGTTTGACAATTCCTGCAACTCCCCTGGCGCAAGACGGTATGGCGCACGAGCAACCGGGGCTGCCGCTGGGGCGAGGTCGATCTGAAATTCCACCTGACGATGTGGAGGCAAACCAGGGAGTTCCTCAGGAAATACGTCAGGATATTCACGAACAACTGGGAGGTTTTCAATCTTCCTCTCATCTGACTGTGAATCCGTGACAAGAGCAAAAATTGCAGGATAACCCTTACGCAGATACTTCTGAGCCTTCATTGCTGAAACAATGCTAACCGGGGTCCCACTGCGATGACCCTGAACTGATAAAAATTCCCCACCAGGAAGGGGGACACGTATGATCTTCTCCTTACAGAGAATCTCCGCTTGATACTTGGACAACCAATCCATTCCAACGATCACATCGAAGCTTCCAAGAGTAATAGGTATTAAATCAATGTCGAATACTTGACCCAGAAGATCGATTTTACACCCAAGTAGAACATGTGTAGCTTCGATTGTTTTACCATTTGCGATTTCTACTATGTGTTTCATTACGAGAAGTGTAGGACTTAACCCTAATTGAGAACTGAACCCCAAAGACACGTAACTCCAGTCGGCACCAGAATCAAATAAAATAGAAGCAATAACACCGTTCACTGAAAACGTACCAGTAACAACGTTGCCGTCGTTCCGCGCTTCCCCAGCTCCCAGCACAAATCCGCGCCCACGCGCAACATTACCCCCGTTGTTCCCCGCATTGTTATTCCCGTTACCACCCCCTGTGTTCTGTCTTAGCTGAGGGCAGTCTCGCTTGAAGTGCCCCTCAGCCCCACACTGATAACACCCTTTCTGATTACCCTGAGTTTGCTGAGGCTGTTGCCTACCCGCCTACTGCGCTGGCTGCTGCTGAGCTGGAAGTGTGGTCCTACAATCCCTGGCCTTGTGCCCCGGTCGATTACACCGATAACAAACTCGAGTACACTGCCCATTGTGATGAAGATCACACTTGCTGCACAAGGGTAGCTTCCCCGCATATGATCCCTGCCCTGATCTGTTACTCGAGTTCTGATTTACTGATGCTGTCTGGCTGAAACTGCGGGTGCTGCCAGTATCCGTCTTCTTCTGAGGCGGTGTAGAGTTGGACCCCTTGTCCGCTTCGTTCCACTTACGTTTGCCATCAGCAGCAGATGCAGTGGAAGTAGTGGCAGCTGTGGTAGTGCTAGAAATACGAGGTGGCAATGAGTCGCTCTCCACCTCCTGGTCAACGATTTTATGTGCCAGTCTAACAATCTGGGTTAGGTTATTGAGGTTCGCTGCTGTAACTAAACCCTTCACCCGTGGAGGTAACCCCTTAATAAACAACTCGATTCTTCGGGGCATGGGTCGGGACAAGTTCGGACACAAATCAGCTAACTCATACGACCGCTTCACATACGCCTCGATTTCAGATCCCACCATTGTCAGATGATAGTACTCATTCTCTAACTTCACTATTTCATCTCGAGGACAGTATTCCTCTCTCATCAGTTCTTTAAAATCTTCCCACGTAGTGGCGTTCGCCGCCTCAATACCTAGCAGTTGGACCTGGGCGTTCCACCAGGTCAAGGCACCATCCTGAAGCGTGCCTGCTGCAAATTTTACCCTATCCCCAACTGGGCAGTTACATATCGCAAATACTGACTCCGCCTTTTCGAACCAGCGTATAAGTCCTACAGCCCCTTCAGTGCCACTGAAGGTCTGTGGCTTGCAATCCATGAAAGTTTTAAAAGTGCAGACCGGTGGGTGAGGCTGGTTTTGTGGCGCCGGCTGACCTATTAACGAGAGAAAATAAACCAACAAGTAAGACTCAAGTTCACGATTCAAAGGAAGGAATGTCTGGTACATGTCATACCAGCCTGATAAGCTGCCAAGGCTGCAGCCACCTGGGCATTGAGTAATGCCTCTAGCTCAGCTTGAGTCATATGGATTTCGCCTTGTCCGCCACCGCGGCCTCCACCACGTCCACCGTGTCCACCACGACGACCTCCTCCACGTCCGTTCATGATTCTATAAGTATGGGAAGAAGTAACAAATTAACAGACCATTTCAAGCAGATGTCAAGTATTGCTATAGTATTCACAGTTTTCGAAGTTCTAATACAACACTGACTAACAACGCGGGATTCCTTTTTCACACTAGTCGAGATTTACTGGGACTCACATGCACCTCACGTTGTTATTATGTGTGCACCCATAATAATAACCTGATTTGCATGCTTATCTCAGTTCCTCCCTACTCATGTTAGAAGGTTTCCCCTAATTCATACAGTACGACCGTCGATATCACAACATAGCGCATGCAAACACAAGTAGAGTCCTACTCTTAAAACACGTAGTATAGACAGGTAGCATAGCAATTCATATCGTAACATCATATGTGCGTTCGAGTGTGATACCAATCATGAGTATATACTAACTATGCCCTACAATAGTAAACAAGAGACGAACCTTGCTGCCTGGAGCTGAGTGTCATGGTCCATGTCGTATCGGTATGTCGTATCAGTTCAGTTATAGTCTGGTTTTATAAAACATTTTTAAAACCAATTCACTATAACCAGTGGCTCTGATACCAAACTGTCACACCCCCAAAATTACCACCTAGGGAGTGTCCCTGTTAGGCGTGTGACGACTAGCAATGAGCCACCAATTACATTGAATCACAAGTTTGAAATAAAACTTCGTTATTTAAAGATACTAAAATCCCAACATACGTTATTCAAAACCATACGTTTAGCGGAAGCATTAATGTAGCGTAATATAAACGTTATCCAAACAAACATAGTAAATAAAAGTCTGATAATATATCCCTCGAGCAACCATGACCACTCGCGCCCTCCAGCCAGCAAGTTCCTGCTTTCAAAGTACCTAAGGACCTGCGAGCATGTAACACACGTATCAGACAAAGCTGGCGAGTTCACAGTTTTAGAAAACGTTTGTTACCCGGTGTATGTAAAACAGTTTAATACCCAATGCAAGTAATATTGTTAATATCTCATTTCCAAACACGGACGGCTCACGGACTGCCCTTCCCACGTACTCCTATCTAGTACTGGGCCAGACTGGGTCATTAGTTCACCTCCGTCCTCTACAGGCACGGGGTGAGGGTGCCAAACCTAAGTAGCGCTACTAACTAATACCCGATGAGGGACTTACAAAAGATGATAGGTGAGAATATTAACCAATATACCCGTTTTTACCCAAAGACTTATCCCCCTATGGGATACCCACTGACTGTCCCCAACCACTGGGACACATGCTCGAATGTAGTGAACTCACCTTGGTTTTGCTCGGTCAGGTTATTTACTCGCTTAACTGTCTGTTCATAAACGCCCTAAAAGAGTTATCGATACAGTTAGTCACGGCTAACCCATGTATTTATGTTTCACACCAACCATATATATTGCTCACATAACGTGTACATATAACCCAATTTACAACAGTAAACATCTTATACGCATGTAACACAACCAATTAACTCATCATGCATAGTTCGAATAATACACATGTAAATGTTTCAGTTATGGTTGCCACAAACACTCATGGGTCGCCCATTTGTCTCAAATGTAAACACTTGACCTATCAGTTCCTCTCGGCCCAAGTATGGTCTCACAACTAGTTTCGGCCCACTATTTACCCAGTACCAGCCCACTGTTAACCGCCCAAACCCCACGTGAACCCCCTTCACCTTTGATTTAGTACCTGTGCATTTTATAATAGCCGCCCAAGACACATGGATTCTTGAAATTTGCCTGACACTTAGCTTTGACTCTACACCTCAAAATCTCATTGGACCATCCTTACACTAGCCGATAAAAGCCCCCCACATAGCCGACAATATATAGTTTATCTACTGCTGAATTGACCTTTTGATATTGCTGTACATGTAATGTGGCCACTATTATCAATATCTTTTTCTTTTATTTTATTTATTTATTTTTTTTTTTTTTTGAACCAACAAGCATAAACATGCCATCCCATTGGACCCCTATATCACCCATATTAATAGTCACATGAGATGATCTGATGTCGTTTCACCCTCTTTCACACAACATGCAAAATGCGTAAATACCTAGTTATTATACACAGATCGTGGCCGACAATCATTAGAGAGGTTATTGGACCGATTATGAACATGCAATATTTATTAATCAATTTCGATAAACATAACAGTACTTTCGGCGGCACATGTATAACATCGATATTCAAGAAAAATGCATATAAAGTGGCCGACAATTCATTCATGGTGCTATCTTATTGGCCGATATCACTACATTAATTACGTGCACACAATTTTTGTCAACCACATTCACACATGAAACAAGATCAAATAATTGAGGATTACTAGAAATCACTAACCACAATTCAATACTGGATCGTTATCCCAAAAAGGGAGAGGCTTGAGGTCTGCCGACGTGCACACTAGGAGAGATAGGGTTGGTTTAGGGTTTAAGATAGTTATTCACACATAGATCACGTATATATTCTTATATTGATAAAAGGACCGGCCTATTACCCTATTACATTAACACAAGGGACCGGCCCAACTCATTAACCACTTGCGGCCCAATTGATGTGCCTACTCCATAACTGAGTGTGTAATTATCGGCTTACTAGGTAAGTGTTTGCATATGCTTGCTAGTATAATTGTTGTGTAGGTGTACATATGGAACTTACTAACCGGCCCCTATTAATAACCGGCCCATGCGTATAAGTGGCACAACCCACCACTCGGCCCACAACGCTATACTTAGACTTGTGCAGGTTTGTGAAATCAGTTAACACTTCCGATTAGAGTTACCACACGGCGTTTCACATGCCTAAGTAAAATAACGCATAGAAAAGGAAAACAATAAGGATCTTAGAACCGTTAATATAAACGACACTAACCTGTACAGTTCGGGTTGTCACACTTATGTCTTCTGGAATTTTTAAGGATGATCCTAGGTTGGCCAATGCATCAGCTTCCGTGTTATCCTCCCTTGGTACCTGTGTCAAGCTGAAAGAAACAAAAGAGAGTGCCAATTCTTTGACTATCTCTAAATATTTGGTTAGTTTTTCACCTTTAACAGCATAGGATCCGTTAAAGTGATTAGTGATCAATAATGAATCTACATATACGTTAAGATACTTTACCCCCATATCCTTAGCGATTTGTAAGCCAGCAATTAGGGCTTCATACTCAGCCTCATTGTTAGTTGCTTGGAACTCACAGGCTATGGAGTGGGGTATTATGTCCCCCTGTGGCGATTTTAGTAGGATCCCTAGCCCTGTGCCTTTGATATTTGAGGATCCGTCAGTGTGTAGGATCCAAGGATCCTTGGTCTCATCCAGCTGCTGGACCTCCAATTCTGCTTCCTTTTGTAGATCACTACTGAAATCAGCCACAAAGTCAGCTAGTGCTTGAGATTTAATGGCTGTTCTTGGTTCGTATCTTATATCATGGGCACTAAGCTTCACTGCCCACTTAGCCATTCTCCCTGACATATCCGGTTTCCTGAGGACATTCTTAATTGGAAAATTAGTTTTAACAACAATAGTATGGGTTTCAAAATAATGCCTTAACTTAGTGGATGCCATGATTAATGCAAGGATGAGTTTTTCGAGGTGTGAGTACCTGGATTCGGCATCAAGTAGACTTTTACTTACATAGTAGATAGGATATTGTGTACCTTCGTGATCCTTAACAAGGACAGCACTTACAGCGGTTGAGGATACCGCTAGATATAAGGATAACACATCTCCTTTTTCCGGTTTTGCTAATGCTGGTGCTGAGGACATATACTCTTTTAGGGCTTGTAAAGCATTCTCATGCTTCTCAGTCCATTCGAACTTCTTATTCTTCCTTAGGATATCGTAAAATTCTCTGCATTTCTCTGAGGATTTCGATATGAACCTGTTCAAAGCTGCTATCCTGCCTGTTAGTCTTTGAACATCCTTGGCATTGGCAGGAGATTTGATATTTATTAATGCTTTGATTTGTTCCGGGCTTGCTTCAATGCCCCTCTGGGTTACCATGTATCCTAAGAACTTTCCTGCCTTAACACCAAAATGGCATTTTGAAGGATTAAGTTTCATGTTATAATTATCAAGGATATCGAATGCTTCTTCTAAGTCCCTTAGGTGATCCTCAGCTTTCTTTGACTTGACCACCATATCATCTATATACACCTCCATAGTTTTTCCAACTTGATCCTTGAACATCATATTTACCAGCCTTTGATATGTTGCACCAGCATTTCTTAGTCCAAAAGGCATGGCAATATAACAATATAAACCTGTTGGGGTCATAAAGGCTGTGTCCTCTTGGTCAGATGGTTCCATCTGGATTTGTTGGAATCCAGATGATGCATCCATAAAGGTTAACAGTTCATGCCCCGCTGTTGCATCCACCATGGAGTCAATGTGGGGTAACGGGAAAGGATCCTTGGGACATGCCTTATTCAAATCAGTGAAATCGACACATACCCTCCACTTTCCGTTTTTCTTTTGGACAACAACCACATTGGCTAACCATTTTGGATACTTTACCTCTCTGATCATACCTGCTCGAAGTAGTCTCTCTACTTCTTCTTGGATAATGGCATTCCTTTCTGGTGCAAACTTCCTCCTTTTTTGATGGATTGGCTTGATAGACCTGTCAATGCCAAGTTTGTGAGTAATAATATCCTTAGATATACCTGTCATATCTTCATGTTTCCAAGCAAAGGTAGATTTTCTTCTTTTGAGGAAGGATATCATGTCTTCTTTCATCTCGCCAAGGATCCCTGATCCGATATAGATTTTTGATTCAGGATCACTAGGATCCAAGAGGATTTCATCTACATCTTGTTCCCTTGCCTCCAAGACATTCCTTGGAGGATACTGTAATTGCTATTGCTCCCTTGGCTTCGAGGTTGGCTTCATAGATGAGGTATAACAATCCTTAGCCTCTTGCTGATCACTGTCGATCTTGATTATCCCCCATGGGCTAGGGAGCTTCACACATTGATGGTAGGTAGATGGAACTGCTTTCATGTCATGTATCCAAGGCCTGCCAAGGATAACGTTGCAACAAGATAAACAGTCAATAACACAAAATTTTTGGTAATTATGTAATCCTTCCACGTAGATTGGGAGTTTGATGTCCCCCAGAGTTTTCTTCGTTTCCCCACTGAATCCAACAAGCACGGAGGATCTTGGTATGATGTCTGATTCTGGGATTCCCATCTTCTTCAAGACATCCAGCTGGATAATGTTCACTGAGCTCCCTCCGTCAATAAGGATCCTGCGGACAAAATGATTAGAGATAAAGAGAGTGATAACTAAGCTATCATGGTGAGGATCCTGAACGTTAATGCGATCATCCTCATCAAATGTTATCATCTTCCCTTCTGAGACACTTGAGGTTCTAATAGGCCTTTCTCCATTATCCATTTTTGATTCTTTTGCATGTCTTTTGGCCGCTGAAAAGGATGTACCACAAATGTCTGATCCTCCGGATATGAAGTTAATCACTTGTGCGTTTGCCGGAGGTGCTGGAGCCTTTTCAGGGATCCTTTCAGGATCCTGGGTCCTTTGCTTTTTTCTCCCCAACAATTCTTTTAGATGCCCCTTGCTTAGCAGGTATCCAATTTCTTTTCTTAAGGCTATGCAATCTTCAGTTAGATGCCCGAAATCCTCATGGTATGCACACCATTTGGACTTATCCTTAGTCCCGGATGGTTTATCATTCTTCCTGGGCCATCTGGCTTTTTCACCTAGATTCTGCATTGCAAGGATCAGTTCATGATTATCAACGGAAAAACAATATTCTGAGATTGGAGGATATTCTTCATCATCCTCTTCTTGGTCAACAGCATGCACATTCTTGTTCTCGTTTCTATGGTAGGATTTGAACTTGTTGCTTTTGAAGGAGGATCCTTGCTTATCTTGTTTTGAGGATCCTACTTGTCTTTCCTGGATCCTCTTGTCGTCCTCTAGCCGGATAAACCTGAGTGCTCGAGTTCTTACTTCATCTAAATTCCTGCATGGTGTCATAACAAGATCATCATAGAATAATGAATCCTTAAGCAGTCCCATTTTGAAGGCTTCAACAGCCGTAGCCATATCCAAGTTGGGAATGTCCAAGGATTCTTTACTAAATTTAGTTATATAATCCCTTAATGTATCGTTATGATTTTGAGTTATCCTGTACAAATCACTAGTTAATTTTTCAAATTTTCTGCTACAAGAGAATTGGTTATTGAATAAATTAACTAAATTGGCAAATGAAGTAATAGAGTAAGGGGGAAGACTTAGCAGCCACTTAAGAGCTGATCCAGTAAGAGTAGATCCAAATCCTTTACATAGGCATGCTTCCTTCAATTTTTCTGGAATAGGATTGATCTCCATCCTCTCCCTGTATTGTGCTATATGCTCCTCCGGGTCCGTTGTGCCATCATACAACTTCATGGTAGGGATATGGAACCTTTTGGGTACCTCTGCGTCACAAATTGGTGGTGCAAAACGGGATACCTTGTGGCTTCCATCCGCAATCTCTGGGATAGGCTTGACTACCCCTGGAACACTTGAGATCATGTCCTTTAGTTTCTGTAATTCCCTGGCCATAGCATGATTGGTACCTGTATCCTGCATGAATCCAAGGTTAGTAGTAGGATAATTATTTAAAGTGTTACCTCCCATTGGGTTCAAGTTAGGGAATCCATATTGCTGGGATTCTGGAACAACGGAGGGACCAGTGGAAGCAATGGTCTGCATTGGAATGAAGTCCCCTTGATGGACATCTAGACTTCCTGTTTGCAAACTTTTTAGGGATCCTGGCATCTGTAAGGATCCTGGTATCTGGGATGATCCTGGAACGAAGGAGGATCCTTGAACCTGGGATGATCCTGGAACAAAGGAGGATCCTTGAACCTGGGATGATCCTGGAACAAAGGAGGATCCTTGAACCTGGGATGATCCTGGAACAAAGGAGGATCCTTGGCCCTGGAATGATCCTGGAATAAAGTAGGATCCTGGAAACTGCTGTGTCTCCGGATAGGCTCCCGAATTCCTGAAGGATCCCATGTATTGAGGATAGGATCCTACGGGCTGAAAATGTGAGCCTGATGTCTGAGTCATTGCTGCCGAGTTGAGATGTGATCCTCTTGACTCCCCTATAATTTGCACGTCTGGGATCCCTGATGGCTGGGAAGTGATCATTGGAGTATCAAAGCTCAAGGATTTGGGCATCAGTGGAGAATGATCCTCTGCCGCTTTCTTTTGTCTTTTGAGATCTCCAATTTCCCTGAGGATCCTTTCGTTAGTTTCATCTTGCCGCTGCATACGATCCTTCATCTGCAAAATTAAAGCAAATACATCACTAGTACTGGGAATAGAAGAATTCATAGCAGAAGAAGATAGAGGTTTAGAGGAAGTGGGAGTTGATCTCTTCTCAGTATTTTTCTGAGATCCTGCCGGTGGAGGAGGCAAGGTGATCTGTGATGAAGTGACCGCAGACATCGCCGTGGACGTGTTCTTCAATGATGAAGCCATGTAACTCTCTGAAATGATTTCGAACAAAAGATTTTCTTATGAATGAAGCACCAATTGCCCCACGGTGGGCGCCAAACTGTTTTGGTCAAAAATCACACAAGGATAATGTAACCAAACTTTATGAAAACGGGGTATGATGCTTGGTTAATTATGAAAGTAAAGGATCACTTCTGTGATAAAGATGCAAAGACACAATGATTTATACGAGGAAAAAGCCCTTGATCAATGAATGATCTCCGGCATAAAAAACCTCGGGTGATGGCAACTACCGATCACCAACTTCAATATAACAAAAATATGATTACAACTTTGGATGATAATGAGCTGAGTACAAGGATCACTGAGTGTCTAAGTGTTTGAGAGTTGTGTCGTATGTCGTGTGTGTTCTTCCGAATGAGGAAGAGTGGTATTTATACAAGTGTAGGTGACTTATTTTAGGTAAAAGGACTAATTATCAGCTCATTACCCCTTTAGAAATAAAGACAATCTAGCCTAAATTGTTGCCCATGAATCAAGCCATGTTTCCATATCCTGTGCAACGTCTTTCTTTAATTAAGCTCTTGCCATATTTGTGAAGACGCGTCCCTGGATCATGATGTCTAGAGCATATCCTGCTAGATGTTCCTGCAAAACAATATTGTATTAAGCGGAAGTGGCCGTTAGTATGAGGATCACCATAATGTCCCATGATCCTGATCCTGAAGTTCTGCGGAGGATCACTGTCTGCCAAAGAAACAAGGATCATGTGTAAGGATCACCTATAATAAAAATCCAGCCCTAACAATACCTGCTCGAAGTAGTCTCTCTACTTCTTCTTGGATAATGGCATTCCTTTCTGGTGCAAACTTCCTCCTTTTTTGATGGATTGGTTTGATAGACCTGTCAATGCCAAGTTTGTGAGTAATGATATCCTTAGATATACCTGTCATATCTTCATGTTTCCAAGCAAAGGTAGATTTTCTTCTTTTGAGGAAGGATATTAAGTCTTCTTTCATCTTGCCGAGGATCCCTGATCCAATATAGATTTTTGACTCAGGATCACTAGGATCTAAGAGGATTTCGTCCACATCTTGTTCCCTTGCCTCCAAGACATTCCTCGGAGGATACTGTAATTGCTATTGCTCCCTTGGCTTCGAGGTTGGCTTCATGGATGAGGTATAACAATCCTTAGCCTCCTGCTGGTCACTGTCGATCTTGATTATTCCCCATGGGCTAGGGAGCTTCACACATTGATGGTAGGTGGATGGGACTGCTTTCATATCATGTATCCAAGGCCTGCCAAGGATAACATTGCAACAAGACAGACAGTCAATAACACAAAATTTCTGATAATTATGTAATCCTTCCACGTAGATTGGGAGTTTGATGTCCCCCAGAGTTTTCTTCGTTTCTCCACTGAATCCTACAAGCACGGAGGATCTTGGTGTGATGTCTGATTCTGGGATACCTATTTTCTTCAGAACATCAAGCTGGATAATGTTCACTAAGCTTCCTCCATCGATAAGGATCCTGCGGACAAAATGGTTAGAGATAAAGAGAGTAATAACTAGACTATCATGATGAGGATCCTGAATGTTAATGCGATCATCCTCATCAAACGTTATCATCTTCCCTTCTGAGACACTTGATGTCCTAATAGGCCTTTCTCCATTATCCATTTTTGACTCCTTTGCATGTCTTTTGGCCGCCGAGAAGGATGTACTACAGATGTCTGATCCTCCGGAAATAAAGTTGATCACTTGTGCGTTTGCCGGGGGTGCTGGAGCCTTTTCAGGGATCCTTTCAGGATCCTGAGTCCTTTGCTTTTTTCTTCCCAATAATTCTTTTAGGTGCCCCTTGCTTAACAGATATCCAATTTCTTTTCTTAAAGCTATGCATTCTTCAGTTAGATGCCCGAAATCCTCATGGTATGCACACCATTTTGACTTGTCTTTAGTCCCGGATGGTTTATCATTCTTCCTGGGCCACCTAGCTTTTTCGCCTAGATTCTGCATTGCAAGGATTAGTTCATGATTATCAACGGAAAAACAATATTCTGAGATTGGAGGATAATCTTCATCATCCTCTTCTTGGTCAACAGCATGCACATTCTAGTTCTCATTTCTATGGTAGGATTTGAATTTGTTGTTCTTGAAGGAGGATCCTTGCTTCTCCTGTTTTGAGGATCCTACTTGTCTCTCCTGGATCCTCTTGTCATCCTCTAGCCGGATGAACCTGAGTGCTCGAGTTCTTACTTCATCTAGATTCCTGCATGGTGTCATAACAAGATCATCATAGAATAATGAATCCTTAAGCAGTCCCATTTTGAAGGCTTCAACAGCCGTAGCCATATCCAAGTTGGGAATGTCCAAGGATTTTTTACTAAATTTAGTTATATAATCCCTTAATGATTCATTATGATTTTGAGTTATCCTGTACAAATCACTAGTTAATCTTTCAAATTTTCTACTACAAGAGAATTGGTTATTGAATAAATTAACTAAATTGGCAAATGAAGTAATAGAGTAAGGGGGAAGACTTAGCAGCCATTTAAGAGCTGATCCAGTAAGAGTGGATCCAAATCCTTTACATAGGCATGCTTCCTTCAACTTTTCTGGGATAGGATTGATCTCCATCCTCTCCCTGTATTGTGCTATATGCTCCTCTGGATCCGTTGTGCCATCATACAGCTTCATAGTAGGGATATGGAACCTTTTGGGTACCTCTGCATCACAAATTGGTGGTGCAAAGCGAGATACCTTGTGGCTTCCATCTGCAATCTCCGGGATAGGCTTGACTACCCCCGGAACACTTGAGATCATATCTTTAAGCTTCTGCAATTCCCTGGCCATAGCATGATTGACACATGTATCCTGCATGAATCCATGGTTAGTGGTAAGATAATTATTTAAAGTGTTACCTCCCATTGGGTTCAAGTTAGTGAATCCATATTGCTGGGATTCTGGTATAACGGATGGACCAGTGGAAGCAATGGTCTGCATTGGAAAGAAGTCCCCTTGATGGACATCTAGACTTCCTGTTTGCAAACTTTTTAGGGATCCTGGCATCTGGAAGGATCCTGGTATCTGGTAGGATCCTGGTATCTGGGATGATCCTGGAACGAAGGAGGATCCTTGAACCTGGAATGATCCTGGAGCAAAGGAGGATCCTTGACCCTGGGACGATCCTGGAACAAAGTAGGATCCTTGAAACTGCTGTGCTCCCGGATAGGCTCCCGAATTCATGAAGGATCCCATATGCTGGGGATAGGATCCTGCCGGCTGAAAGTGTGAGCCTGATGCCTGAGTCATTGCTGTCGAACCGAGGTGCAATCCTCTTGATTCTCCCATGATTTGCACGTCTGGTATTCCCGATGGCTGAGAAGTGATCATTGGAGTATCAAAGCTCAAGGATTTGGGCATCAGTGGGGAATGATCCTCTGCCGTTCTCTTTTGTCTTTTGAGATCTCCAATTTCCCTGAGGATCCTATCATTAGTTTCATCCTGCCGCTGCATACGATCCTTCATCTGCAAAATCAAAGTAAATACATCACTAGTACTGGGAATATAAGAATTCATAGCAGAAGAAGATGGAGGTTTAGAGTTAGTAGGAGTTTGTCTCTTCTCAGCATTCTTCTGGGATCCTGCCGGTGGAGGAGGTAGAGTGCTTTGAGACGAGGTGACTGCAGACATTGCCGTGGACATGTTTTTCAATGATGAAGCCATATAATACTTCGAAATGATTTTGAACAAAGAGTTTTCTTATGAATGAAGCACCAATTGCCCCACGGTGGGCGCCAAACTGTTTTGGTCAAAAATCACACAAGGATAATGTAACCAAACTTTATGTAAACGGGGTATGATGCTTGGTTAATTATAAAAGTAAAGGATCACTTTTATGAGAAATATGCAAAGACACAATGATTTATACGAGGAAAAAGCCCTTGATCAATGTATGATCTCCGGCATAAAAAACCTCGGGTGATGGCAACTTCCGATCACCAACTTCAATATAAGAAAAATATAGTTACAACTTCGGATGATAATGAGCTGAGTACAAGGATCACTATAGTTTCGAGTGTCTAAGCGTGTGAGAATTGTGTTGTGTGTTGTCGTGTGTTCTTCCAAATGAGGAGGAGTGGTATTTATACAAGTGTAGGTGACCTATTTTAAGTAAAAAGACTAATAATCAGCTCATTACCCCTTTAGAAATAAAAGACAATCTAGCCTAAATTGCCGCCCTTAAATCAAGCTGAGTTTCCATATCCTTTGCAACGTCTATCTTTGATTAAGCTCATGCTATAATTGTGAAGACGCGTCCCTTGATTATGATGCTAAGAGCGTATCCTGCTAGACGTTCCTGCAGAATAACATTATTTTAAACGAAGGTAACTGTTAGCATGAGGATCCTTTGATGGTCCATGATCCTGATCCTGAAGTCCTGCTGAGGATCACTGTCTGCCAAAGAAACAAGGATCACTGGTTAGGATCACGTATAAGGATCACGTATAATAAAAATCCAGCCGTAACAGTATGCACACCACTTTGACTTATCTTTAGTCGCAGCTGGCCTGTCATTTTTCCTGGGCCATCTAGCTTTATCACCTAAATTCTGCATTGCAAGGATTAGTTCATTGTTATCAACAGAAAAACATTATTCAGAAATTGGAGGATAATCCTCATCATCCTCTTCTTGTTCAACAGCATGCACATTCTGGTTATCAGATTTGTTATAGGATCTGAACTTGTTGTTCTTGAAGGAGGATCCTTGCTTCTCTTGCTTTGAGGATCCTGCTAACCTCTCCTGGATCCTCTTGTCATCCTCAAGCTGGATGAACCTAAGTGCCCGGGTTCTTACCTCATCTAGGTTCCTGCACGGTGTCATAACAAGATCATCATAGAACAATGAATCCCTAAGCAATCCCATTTTAAAGGCTTCAACAGTTGTAGCTATATCCAGGTTAGGAATATCTAAGGATTCTTTACTAAATTTAGTGATATAATCCCTTAATGATTCATTATGACCCTGGGTTATCCTATACATATCACTAGTTAAACGCTCAAATTTTCTACTACAAGAAAACTGGTTATTAAATAGGTTAACTAGATTAGCAAACGAGGTAATAGAGTAAGGGGGAAGACTTAGCAGCCATTTAAGAGCCGATCCAGTAAGAGTGGATCCAAATCCCTTTCATAGACATGCTTCCATTAACCTTTCCGGGATGGGATTGATCTCCATCCTTTCCCTGTACTATGCTATGTGTTCTTCAGGATCTGTTGAACCATCATACAACTTCATGGTTGGCACGTGGAACCTCTTGGGTATCTCAGCATCACAGATTGGTGGTGCAAAAGGAGATATCTTATGGCTCCCATCTGCAATCTCCGGGATGGGTTTGACCACTCCTGGGACACTTGATATCATATCCTTTAACTTTTGCAATTCTCTGGCCATAGCATGATTGATACCTGTATCCTGCATAAGGCCATGGTTAGTGGTATAAGAATTACTGAAAGTGTTACCTCCCATTGGGTTCAAATTAGGAAGAGCGGATGTGAATCCATATTGTTGAGACTCCGGAATGATCGAAGGACCAGTAGAAGCAATGGTCTGCATTGGAATAAAATCTCCCTGATGGATATCGGAACTCCCTGATTGCAAACTCCTTAAGGATCCCGGAATCTGGAAGGATCCATGAAACTGAGAGGATCCTTGAAGCTGGGAGGATCCTTGAACCTGCGAGGATCCTGGGACATAGGAGGATCCTTGAACCTGGGAGGATCCTTGAACCTGCGAGGATCCTGGAACATAGGAGGATCCTTGAACCTGAGAGGATCCTTGAACCTGCGAGGATCCTGGAACATTGGAGGATCCTTGAACCTGCGAGGATCCTTGAAACGGCCATAACCCTTGAACCTGCTGCACTCCTGAGTATCCTCCTGAGCTTACGAAGGATCCTATATGCTGAGGATGGGATCCTACTGGTTGGAAGTATGACCCTGAAGCCTGAGTCATTGCTGTTGATCCGTAATGCACTCCTTTTGGTCCTTCCACATATTGAACGTCTGGAACCACTGAAGGCTGAGAAGTTATAACCGGAGTATCGAAATTCAAAGATCTGGGCATCAGTGGGGAATGATCCTCTGTCGATCTCTTCTGTTTCTTGATGTCTCCAATTTCTCTAGGAATCCTTTCATTGGTCTTATCCTGCTGCTGTATATGCTCTTTCATCTGCAAAATCAGAGTAAACAAGTCACTAGTAGTAGGAGTATAAGAAGCAGAAGAAGTTGGAGGTTTTGAGAAAATGGGAGTTGGTTTCTTCTCGGCATTTTTCTGAGGTCCAGAAGGTGGTGGAGTCAAAGGTGGAATGCCCTCAGATGAATTGACTGCAGACATCGCAGTAGAAGTGTTCTTTGATGATGAAGCCATGTGCTTGAATGCAATGAACCAAAATGATCACAAATAGAAGAATTTCTTAGGAATGAAGCACCAATTGCCCCACGGTGGGCGCCAAACTGTTTTGGTCAAAAATCAGATAAGGATAATGCAACCAAACTCTCTGTTACGGGGTATGATGCTTGAATTGGTAAACAACAATGAGGATCACTCAGAAATGAATTGCACAAGTGACACAAAGATTTATACGAGGAAAAAGCCCTTGATCAATGAATGATCTCCGGCATAAAAAACCTCGGGTGATGGAAACTACCGATCACCAACTCTAATTAAACAACAATTCTTTTACAACTTCGGATGATAGCGAGCTAAGTACAAGGATCACTATAGTGTATCGTGTAGAAATGTATGAAATATGTTAAGTGTTTTGCCGAGAGCTAGTGAGTGCAGTTGTACGAGTGTGTGTAGCCAAAAAATAGCCAAGTGTTTTCTAATTAGCTCGCTACCCCTTTAAAAATAGAAGTTAACTATGCTAACTAACATCCCGCAATTCATGCAAGTCTTCCCACGACTCCATAACGTCCATTTTCAGTCAAGCACGTGCGGAATAATCGTGGAATATTCTTCAGGAACGTTGCCAAGACCAAGTCCAAGCTGTTACTCCTGCAAAATAATAACGAATTCAATGTAGACAATCATTAGTATAAGGATCCTTAGGATGATCCATGATCCTGATCCTGATCCTGAAGCACTTCTGAGGATCACTATCTGTCACAGAAGTAAGGATCACCAAACAGGATAACACTTGAGGATCACAGGTCATTAAGAAATCCTCCCCTAACAAGTATGAGGCCTTGATAGCAGGTTTGCAATTAGCTAACAATATGAGGATCAGGTATCTTCAAGTATATGTAGATTCTCTATTAATTACTAATCATACACTGTCAAAGGCCAAAAGCTAATCAAGTACTTAGAAATAGTCAGAAAACTGGCAGATTCTTTTGCTTTTTTCAGTCTATCACAGGTACCCAGGGAAGAAAAATGCAGAAGCTGATGCTCTAGCCAATCTTGGATCATCACTGAAGATTCCAGAGGATGTGAAAATACTCATCATTCATGTCTTAGCCCTTGCTATTGAAGGTCACATAGCTATGGAGATAGCAAAGGATTCTGCAATTATACCTAGTGATGGTGCACAATCAAATTCAGGATCCTGGATCCTTCCGATCCTGAGATATATACAACATGGAGAGATTCCTACAGGAGAAAACCCCAGAGCTTTCAAAGTCAAGGTATCTTCACCATACTAAATGACATGTTATACAAGACATCTCTTGCAGGTCCCTAGTTGCGGTGCATTGAGGATCCAGAAATTCAAGAAGTTCTAAAGGATTTTCATGAAGGAGACTGTGGGAACCACACTGGGGGCAGAGCACTATTCTTAAGGATCCTCAGAACAGGATGTTATTGGCCTATGAGGAAGAAGTATGCTGTGGAATACACAAAGAAATGTAAAGCTTGTCAAAGACATAGCATTATCCTTCATCAACCAGCGGAGCTCCTTCATCCTATTATTACCAGATTTGATGGCCAGTTATCAACAAAGAATAGCTGGAGCATACAACAAGAATGTCAGGTTCAGAAGATTTCAAGGTCCCTATCTAATTGAAGCTGAATCTGGAAAGGGGGCATATCATTTACTGACAATGGATGGTGATCTCCTACCAAGAGCTTGGAATGCTGTTCATCTCAAAAAATACTTTAAGTAGGAAGGATTAGAGATTCTCAGCGATACCAGTATTCTAATTAAGGATCCGGGATCCTCAAAGGATATATGATTCTACATTTGGTAACGCATTACTTTCATTTTCATTCATTTTATACTTATTACTTATCATAAGGCAAAGATGTTAAACGTTTAACATCTATTTTCATAAAGTTTAAGCTTTTGCAGAGTTATAATCATTTTACAGAATATCAAAGTGTGCTTTTGCAGAGTTATTATCATTTTACAGAATATCAAAGTGGTTGGCCAACTCTCCAAAGTTTATGGGCTTGTCCCCAGTTATTTGGGCTTGTCCCCAGTTTTTTGGGCTTGTCCCTAGTTTTGGGCCTGTCCCCAGTTTCGCCAGTAGCGCACGATGAGCCTGGTGCAGTTCAAGGCAGTGCGACCAGTACCCGCTTTAGGGGCTGACAATTTCATTGTACTGGCTGTATTCAGGATCCTACGTATAATGGTAGACGTACCATACATCCGTTCCTAAGGTTTCTAACGTTTTCACGTTAGCTAAGGTTTTGGCATTTTCATGTCACTAAGTTTGGATAGTCGCCGGTGAGGGCCATACTCCAGTTTACACAAGTTTATTTGGGCTTGACCCCAGTTTACATCCGTTTAATTGGGCTTATCCCCAGTTTATTTGGGCTTGTCCCCAGTTTGTTGGGCTTGTCCCCAGTTTGTTGGGCTTATCCCCAGTTTATTTGGGCTTGTCCCCAGTTTGTTGGGCTTGTCCCTAGTTTATGTGGGCTTGTCCCTAGTTTGTTGGGCTTGTCCCCAGTTTATTTGGGCCTGTCCCTAGTTATTATGGGTTCATTCCCAATTATTAGGCTTTGTCCCAAGTTTGTTTTTCTTACAGGATCTTGGAGCTCTAAAGTTATACAAGTTCTGACAATAAGGATCCTGAATCCTGGAAACTTTACTTTTCACACGTTTTATTTAGTATTAGTTTACAAGGATATAGAATCCTAACTTGGATTCTCTGGTATGTTATATTCTAACTTTTTCTAAGCTGCAAGTTATCTCTTATCCTTTTTGGTTAAGGATCATTGATCCACATTTGTCCCAACACTTCAAGTTTTTGCTAAAAGTTTAACATTATCATCAGATTTCCAATAACTTTCCAGTTGTTTGGCGATGATATCTTTGAAAATAGAAAGCATACATGAAAAATAAAGAGGAAAGAAACAACAACAGTTGTAGCTAAAAATTTTTAATGTTATTACCATTCATTATGTATCAAATCATCTGGCCTGGATTTCACCAGCAAAACCGTGGACCATCCACCCAGGCCGGATAAGGCTATCTAACAGTTAAAGTGTCTATGCAGAAATTAAAGTGCAGGAAGGTTAATAGCGAACTGTGTAGAAGGATTCATTCTCCACAAACAGAAGGATCTTCTTGTCTGTAAAGGCATTTGAGGAGTTATCTCTAACTCTATATTTTGCAATGATGATTATAGCAGGTCTTACCAGTAACGACAGGCAGTGTCACGACTAGTTACCAGCAGCAACGGCTAGCTGTGAATCCTTATCACAACTGTCATATTGGGGGCAATTGTTAGGGCATGAATTTTATGCTAAGGATCATCTATCCTGAGACTAGGCATGGATCACGGATCCTTAATGGATGATGCAAAGAGTCTAAGGATCCAGAATCTGAGGATCACAAGTCTGAGGATCCAGGATCCTTAACAGAACTTATAATTTCTAACAATTGTCACGTTTTTAATGTTTATATGCAGATAATGGACGTAGTGGGCTAACTCTCAGCTGGAATTTAGGGGAATATTCGTTCAAGATGCCCCACATGTGCTATTTTTCCAACGGTTATGGAGTGGACATGATCTTCCTAGAAAATAGGACTTTTTGTTAGCTTATTTATTTGAGGGGTTGATCAAGTGTTAGAGACATTCATTCACATTCACGAACACACAAATTCCCTCTCGCAAACCAGAGCTCTCTACACTCTTAGTTATCAGTTGTAACACACTTGATCAACATTCGAAGTTGTAATCTTTTTCATTCAATATAGTCGATAGTGATAGTTTTCCCTATCCGAGGTTTTTATGCCGGCGATCTGCTAGCGATCAAGGGCTTTTCCTCGTAAAAAATCCTTGTGTGCATCATTCATTTCGTTCATATCTTGTTTACACATTTGTTCATTGATCCAAGCATCATACCTCACGAAATCAGATTTGGTTGCATTATCCTTGTGTGATTTTTGACCAAAACAGCCATCAACAAGGCCAACGAAGATGCCCAAGCCAAGCTGGATGCCGCCCATCTTCAATTCGAGCAGGATATGACTACCTACTGAGAGGGCCTTAAAGGGTCCGTTGTAATTTCGCTTCTTCAAGCCAGGCTAAAGACGGCTTATGAAGCCAAAGCTTTGGGCTTTGAATACCCCTCATGGAATCTTAGTACTTGGGGGCGAGATTGAAAGATCTCGGGGGTAGTCCTGTCGAGTATCCTGCTAAGCCTGTGGGTGAGGAGCCTTCCAAGGCAGTGGAAGAAGCGGCTAATGCTGGTGGTGATGGTGAAAAGAATCATGACGGTGATGCTGATGCGTGTGCTGGAGGAGATGCTGCTGGTGAAGAAGGTGCTGCTCCTTGAAAGCAGCGAAGTGGGCGATGATGGATATTCATGCCTAGGCCGGAGCCCACTTTTTAATTCCTGATGGTTGTGGTTGTTGAACAATTTTCTTTTCTTTGTCTGTTAAACAATTTACTTTCCTGCACTTAGACAATGTGATGGCCAAAGGTGGAGGGATCCTGAGCTTCAGGACGAAGCCCTTGGTTATCTATTAGTATTCTTTATTTCGAACAGTTTTAACAAATGAAGGTGGAGGTATCTTGGGTTTCAAGACGAAGCCTTCGATTGTTAAGTAAATATGTTAAAAACTAATTGTGCTTTTGGTGGATGGGTCTCGGTTTGAGATGAAACCAAAAGCACAATCTTTTGCTATGTTAATAAACTAACTTCTTTTTGCCTTACCGATTGTTGTCCATTTTTCGAAATCTTGTTATGTGTTGCTTGAATTGAATGCAATTTCAATTTTCCAATCTTAGTGAAATATTCCAACTATTCTAACCGAATATCCTGAAAATGTATCCTGAGAATATATCTTGATCAGGATACTCATGAATCTTTTAACCAGATTTTAGTCGAACATAATTTCAAAAACTTAGACAATTTAGATAAGGCTTCTAAAAGAACAAAAAGGAAAGTTCATACCAGAAATAGAGTACACCTCTATCCTTAAACTTCAATCCTTTTGCAACCTTTCCACCGAAGATGTCCCGAGTCTGGGATACTTAGTGAACTAGGCCCAAGCTTGATCCTTTCAGCTTTTCACAACGCCTTAGTAGGAATGTCCCCTGTGCATAATGTCTTTGAATACTTAGGAATTTTCGGGGCATCAATTGCAACGGATTGTACACTTGTGTATAACTTTCGTATTACAGGGGATAAACCCTAAAATATCCTGGAGATAGATCCTTAATATTCTGGGGATAAACCCTTAAGTATTCTGGGGAAAATCCCAAACTTTCGTGCGCTACAGGCGGGAGTGTATAAACTCCAAGACTTAGAAAGGTGAAAACCCTTAAACCTTAGAGATTATGAAAATACCCTTTCGTGAGAGAGGGTGATCAAGCCTCATATACCTTTAGGATCAAGGATATAGCCAATAATAACGAAATTGTCATCCACTTTTACATGGACTGGTCCCGCTACCTTGAACTATCCCTGGATAACTTGCGCTCCAGGCGGGGTGTTTAAACCCAATTCGAGAGAAACGTGAATACCTTTAAACCTGTGAAGAGATCAGAATCCCTTAAACGTGAGAGAGGGGGCCAATCCTCTAATCTTTCGATTCATCCTGAGTGTATATCCTGGAGTTAAATCCTGAAGCGTATTCTACAAAACAACCTTTAACTAAGGTGAGTGTTAGCTTGGCTAACACCCCTCTGATGCTTAAGTCAGTATTGGGTTCAGTAGGAATAAAACAGAATTATATTTAAAAGAGATAGAGTTCATACCATCCCCAGTTAGAAATTAAATTCTAAACTCACTTGAAATAAGCTTTGAGGTGTATAGCATTCCAGGATCTTGGTAGTATACCCAATCCTATGCCTCTTACATTAGATGCACCATCAGTATATAATGTCCAGGATATTTTAGGGTCTATCAAATGGATGTCAAAACGGCATTTCTTTATGGAAAGGTCAAGGAAGAAATCTATGTCGCTCAACCGCCGGGCTTCGTTGATAAAGAAAAGGAAGGGTATGCCTACAAGTTAGACAAGGCTTTGTATGGCTTGCATCAAGCACCTCGTGCATGGTATGCAACTCTAACAGAACATTTGCTGGCTCATGGATACACCCGGGGAATGATCGATCAGACATTATTCATCAAGCGTGTTGACAAGGATATCATCCTTGTGCAAATATACGTTGACGACATCATCTTCGGGTCGACCAATGATGATCTTTGCAAGGAATTTGAAAAAGTCATGAAGAAAAAATTTGAAATGAGTTCCTTAGGAGAGATAACAATGTTTCTGGGTCTGCAAGTCCGTCAAAATAATCAAGGAATACTAATTCATCAAAGTAAATATGTAACTGACGTCCTTGCTAAGTTCAGCATGTCAGACTCAAAGCCGAGTGACTCCCCAATTGCAGAAAAGGCCGTTGCTGACTGAGGATCCAGAAGGAAGTCCTGTCAACCAGACATTGTATCGCTCAATGATCGGGTCACTAATGTATCTGACTGCCAGTCGACCTGACATTCTGTACGCCGTGTGTCAGTGTGCTCGTTATCAGGCTAACCCCAAACTCGTTCACTTAACTGCTGTTAAAAGAATTTTCAGATATTTGAAGGGAGCACCTAAACTTGGACTCTGGTATCCCAGAGATTCGAACTTTGATTTGTTTGCCTTTTCAGATAGCAATTTTGGAGGAACTGACAGGGATAGGAAGTCCACATCAGCTGGATGTCAGTTCCTGGGAGAACGGCTCATATCTTGGCAATGCAAGAAGCAGCAGACAGTATCTCTTTCCACAGCGGAAGCCGAATACGTTGCAGCATCTGCATGCTGCTCCCAAGTTCTCTGGATGCAGCATTGGAAGATTACAATTTGACTTATCTTGATACAACTATTTATTGTGACAATGATGCTGCCATCCAGATCACTAAAAACCCTTTTTCACTCCAAAACCAAGCACATTGACATTAAAATTCATTTCATAAGAGATTGTTTTGACAGGGGTCTTATTAAACTTGAGCAGATCCATACTGATGCTAACACAGCAGATCTGTTTACTAAACCTGTCAGCATCTCTAGGTTCAATGTGCTTGTAGACCTCTTGAAAATGATTCGCTTCACCGACTAAGCAAAAAAAAACTCTTGTAAATATTAATAAAGGGTTTTTATGTGTTTCCGTTCGGTAAATTTGGGCATAAAGTATTCTACTTTTGCACAAATTTAGGGGGAGAAAAAGTGCTGGGAAATGAAATGAGCTTTCGTGTTAAAGAACTTGATTAACACACGTAAGGTTACAATGTTAAACAGGTTAGGCTCCACTGCGATGTATTGATAGGTCTACCGCTCGAAAAGCAAAAGAAGGAAAAGTGATACAAACATAATGGACTGGACATCTCGTGGGTAACAGACCAACGGTGTATGATTTCATGGTCTTAAATCCTGTGTTGATAGATAGCCAACATCCGAGGTTTCAGGTCTTTATGCTGATGAATCATCCGGGATATCAGGGCTGTCCCTCTGTTGCATCCAGATTATATGCAGACCTGGGCACAGTCAGGATAATCTCGCTTAAATGAGCCCTTGTCAGATCTTCCTTGGTCTCTCTGCTGTACGGAAATACTGACCTGTTCACCAGGAAGTCTGACACAATAAAAGAAAGGGCCCTCGTCAGATCTTCCTTGGTCTCTCTGCTGTACGGAAGTACTGACCTGTTCACCAGGAAGTCTTGCGTGAAATAAATAAAACTGGAATAAAAGGATGATCTCAGTATACTCACCTGCTACGATGAACCGTTGTGCTTACCTTGATCGCGGGGGTATGCCTTGGGATGGGACACACAGATGTTTTAGTATAAATCTACCTAAAAAGCGTATCACAAAGCAAAAGTTGAAGTTTGAGCGGTGGATATAAGAGGACAAACATATCAACAATTGCTTGGACCAGCCTAAGTAAACGAAGAGCTGAAAAGTGTTCCTTAATCAGTTCAAGAACGATTTGATCTCGTGACAGGCTTCCCAATATAATTCCTATGTTGGTAACTTGTGCATATTATTATAAGTTTTTTTAAAAAAAAATTGCTTAGTGGGGTGTTGTGTTGATTTTAAAAAAAGGGGGTATTTTGCTATTTTTGAAAAGGGCTAAATAAATTTAAGTCTGGATGGCCCACATTTCGAAATGGGCCTATCATTTCGAACAATCCGAAATGGGCCTGGCCCAACATCATTTCGGAGTATTTAATCCCAAAAGGACAAGAATCCGCATTCACATTGCGGATCATTGCGGACACATCAGTTTTCTCTCTCAAGAATCTTCATTTCGAACTCATTGCGGATTGATTACGGACTCATTACAGACAATAGGTACTTCATTCCGGATCATCATTGGGCATTACGGATGATTACGGATCATTCCGGACAAAGAATCAATCATCACGAATGATTCCGAATGATTCCGGATCATTCCGGACTGAGAAGGTCCATTACGGATGAAGACTTCGGACGGAATTCCATTCCGGATGAAGAAGTTCATTCGAAATGAACCCCAATTTGTGACCCTTTGACTGTTTGACCTGCTGTCTGAACCTATTGGACTATTTTGTTTGGACTGCTCACTTGAAAAGGGTTGCTTATATTTGGATTTTCGACGAATTGACTTTGTCAATTCATCGTTAACTCAAAATATAAGTAACGCCTTCAATGTCATCTAACGGCTATTTGTGAAGTGCAGAAAATGGCAGGCGCAATGTTAAAAGAAGGAAATCAACGTAAATTGGAGGTGAACGAATTCCACAATCAAGCAGGCTATCTATCAAATCCTCCAGCAGATCAAGCTGAGTTATTTGGATCATTGATCAGGGGTCTGAACAACTGTCCTCTTACACACGCTTTAAGGGCAAACCCAGTGATCTGCAGCAACTGCATCAACGCTTTCTGGAATACAGCAAAGATCGACAGGCAAGGTGCAGGCTTCATCGAAGCGACTGTTCAGAAGACAAAGATTGTTATATCTGAAGCCGTAATTCGAGAAGTATTAAGACTAGGAGATCAGCCAGATCATCCTACGTTGTACGATCAAGCCTGAGTTCAAACAGCCTTGAGAAGAATGAGCTATGAAGGGGGATATCCAACAGTGCTGAAGAAGCTATTTCCACCTTACTGGAGATTGTTAGTTCACTTTTTCCTCTAGTGTATTGCTAAAAACAAGGGTGGATGGGATCAATTGAACAAAACGCAGACTTCAGCAGTTGTTGCACTTGTGAATGGATGGGACTACAACTTCTCAGCATTCATCTTTGATAACATGAAAAAGATGTTAGAAGATCCAAAGAAGAAGATATTTATGTTTTATCCAAGGTTCATACAGATGATTCTTGATGAGAGATACCCATCATTGTTCAAGGGGCCAAACTACATCAACCTGAAGCCGATGGGGCCAGGATGTTTTGAGAATGCATGCAGAAACAAACGAGCCAAACATCATAATTTTGAAAGACTATATGCTCTTGAGAAACATGGTAGGTTTGTTGATGATGTTCAAGGAGCTCCTGTTGCACCAGCTCCTCCTGTGATTCCTGTTGCTCCAGCTCCGCCTCCAGTAAATGCCCAAATAGCGGAAGAGCATGATGTACAATTGTTGCAATGAGCACAACAAGCCGGTGATGATGAAGAAGAAGTTCTGATGGTTGATACTGAATCTGACACAGACTCTAGTGAAGAGACAGATTTCGAAAGCGAAGCAGAGATAGTGACATCTGACAAAGAAGAGGATACTGTTCGTAAGCCTGTACCAATGACAGCTGATAATCTTGCAGCCCTGATTCAAAGTTTACAGGGTGGTAATGGAGACCCTCCATCCATTTCCGCTCCTGTCATTGAAGAAACAGCTGATGTGACTAAAGAATCAGCTCTAAAGAAGCAAAAGACCGACAATGCACCTGAAGACACTCCTTCTGGGCCCACAACTACTTCAGAGCCCATTCCTGTAGTTAATCCTCAACCTGATCCACAATCTACTGATGCATCAAAGGAAACAGACCTGGAGAACATAGACTTGTACGATTTCAACTTCGACTTCGATTCCACTCACTCTCAGCCAGACAGTTCAAGTGGTTGTGTTCAGTTTGAGGCAGGAAGCTCAAGCGGGGCACACTTAACTGAGCATGATGAAGCTGCATTCCGATATGCAAGTGAGAAGAGACAAGTCTATGAAAGCGACAGTGATGAAAAAGAGTATGTTAAAAGATTGAAAAGGCGTGTATTGATATTAGAGCAAGACGGAGCGCTGAAAAGTGCTCAGATTGTTTCTCTACAACAAGATGCTGCACTAAAGGAAGCCCAGATCTCATCTCTGTAAACTCAAATCTCAAACAGAGATCTCACTATTGATCAGTTGCAAGGAGATTTAGGGATGTTAATGTTAACCGTCTATGATCTAAAGGCTAAACTTGAAAAGAAATTTGGAAATGAATTTGCCGATAAAGAGGACGAGCAATTTTATGTTGGAAGGCCTGAACAGTCAAGAGAGCAAAGAGCAGCAGCTCATGCAGCTGATGAAGCTGAACGTGCAGCAGCCCTGGAAGCCTATCTGGCTGCAAAACCAAAGAAGCTAAGCAGCAAGTCCAAGGAAAGGCGTGAGCGGAGAAGGTTGGAGAAGAACAGGAGAAGATAAGAAAGAAGCAGTTGATGGTGATGAAGAATCAGGATATGAATCCGTTGGATGAGAACTTTCAACTAAAGGATCCCACAAAAGTACCTGACAGACTAGTGATGGAATTGGGATCTACTTATTATGATGAAGTGGGAAACAAGTCAGAAGTGGCATGCTGGAGATACGAGCCCGACAAGAAGATGTGGTTGATTACTCGAAAGAGAGGGCACAGGGAATATTATGCCAAGGAAAGCCAGTTTGAATCCTGGACTCCAATTGATCTGAAGTCTCTGCTACGAGCTCCTTACTATGATCCAGATCTTAGCAAGAGAGGCCAAGGTTGGGCGTTCCACTCGCGACTTGAAAAGGAGGTGAGAACAAACTTTGCAACTATGAAGACGGCTCAACCAATAGTCAGAAGAAATCCTGGCGTTCGTGACTCCTTTACCAAGAGGACCGTGAAATCAATCATCTGGCCTCCCACTGATAAAGAGAAGGTCATTCCGCTCACGAGAAAGTTTGAAAAGGGCATACTGAGGAAGTTCAGGTTCTGGGCTTATGATCCTGTTTTGGCAGAGGCTGTTATTGTCACTGAAGAACAGTCAATCAGGATTCCGAACTCTTACGACCTGATGAGCTTTCATGAAGAAGACATCTTGGTTCTCACTCAGCATCAAATCAAAACCAATGAAAAATATGAAGAATGTGCAAAGCCATGGACAAGCGTTGCTGCCAATATCTTAAGGAACTACCTTTTTGCTGATCCTCCACCAGGTCCTCTTGATCCAAGAGTTTGATGCATCTCTTATCCAGTAAACCTAGGGGGAGATTGTTGGGCCCTTTAAGGTTTATGGATAAGATTGATAATGGATTAGTTGGTATGATGGGTTAATTAGGGTTTTGGGCCTAATAATGTTGTTATGGGCCTAGGCTTTAGGGAGCACACTCCCTAATCTCTTTCTATAAATAGTAAATGATGTATTAGGTGCATGGTTGGTGATTTTGGGAATATCTTGTATTTGACAATCATTTTATGCAAGATTATTGAAGCTTTTTGAATATCAATCATCCTACCTTTCTTCAATAAATTTCAATTTGTTGGCTGCAAAGCGCATGGCTGCTTTATAATGCTCAGAGAAATCGGCACCACTGGAACTTCCTACATTGAACTTGATGCTGCTTGAGCTTTCTGGTTGCAAATGAGTTGTTTCTGGAAGATCGAGATCGAAATCGAATTTTAAATCAAAATCGTGATCTTGCGTGCTTGTTTCTTTAGTAGAAGCAGTGACTTGTGGATCGGTGGGCATAGTAGGCTAAGGTTCTGAGCTTGGGCCAGTAGAATGATTATTAGGAGTTGTTTCGGTTCTTCGTTTCTTGGTTGATGTTTGTTCAGCATCATCTTTCGAATCATCTTCAGTTTCAGGAATAGATACGGAAGGAGGGTTTCCGACACTATCCTTCAAGAATTCAATCAGGGCTTGTAGGATTTCTTCAGTCATTAACGTTGATTTTCAAACAGGTTCGACAGCTTTCTCAGAGACAATCACTTCCACATCACTGATGTCGTCAGATTCTTCTTCATTCATCTCTAACATTTCAGGTTCTATTTCAGCTTTAGCAGCAGCACTCATGAGTTGCTCATCATGTTCTTTGGCAAATGTGGCATTCAAGGGCTTTGGTTTGAAAAGTATAGGAACCTGCAAACCTTGTAATTCGAATAAGTGGTCTGGGAAGACAATGAGAGGATCTGAAATGCTTAGAAAGAGAAAAGGGCTGAAATGTGACTCAAAAGAGAAATGGTTGACAATTTATAGTGTTTCGGATTGGGCCTGAGATCAAACGGCCAAGCCCCAAGTCGGAACAATGGTCCGAATCACATTCAAGAGCAATGGGCCGGATCTGATTCGCTTTATCCGAAATAGTGGGCCCCAATCCGAAACATTGGGCCAGACTATCACTTTAATGTTTTGCATTTTCAGGACAGAAAACATCTTTCTCAAAATCAACGATCCAACCAACCGAGCTACCTTTTTTAGCAAAGAGATAATCAAAACAAAACAAATTAATAATAGAAAACTAATGAGGAGTAATATAGGGAGAACCTGCCATGTTCCAAGCTATATCCAGCTCATCTAAGTCCTCTTCCACGACTTGATTTACTTCTGGTGTAAGCTCTGTTGAAGGTATGAGTTCTCCTGCCAAGAAGGCGTTGAAGCTATTGATCATGGATGCTGCAAGAGCAAGTTTTTCTTCGTTCTGTTTGGTCAAGAAAGCCATGTGATTTACTGATGGGGTGTTCTGAGGAGCAGACTGAGTGTTTGGACCAAAAGCAGCATTCGCATGTTGTGGCTGAGGCTGAGATTGAGATTGTGGGGCAGCGAAGTTTGTGGTATTGACAGCAGGTGCCTGAGAGGAAGGAGCAGCCATTCCATACACATAATTCGGCTTTGGGGCAGCGATGGGACTGAAAACAATGTTCGGGTTGTGGTTCACCATTCCATGAACAGGACTGAAAACCAGATTTGGATGAGCTTGAGTCATCAGTGCGGCGTTGTTTGGACTAGCTACTCCTGCAGCCATCAGAGAGTTCTTGTGATTGATTTCTCTTTGTTGATTATCGATCTCGCAAGACTTAATGGTGGCAATTAACTCAGTTAGTGTCATTTCATTCAGATCTTTGGTACACTTTATCATTGAAACTTCAGCATCCCATCCCTTAGGCAGAGAGTTAAGCAATTGACGATTCATTACACTGTTTGAGACATCGATTCCAGCACTCACCATTTGAGACACAAGCTTAATGAATCTTCTGATTTGATTTTCAACCGTTTCTCCATAGATATGATCGAAGGAACTGAATTGCTGGTTCATCATGTTAACACGACTGGCTTTCATATCGGCATTTCCTTCAAACAGATGTACCAGTGTATCCCAGATTTCTTTGGCGCTTTTGCAGTTTCTGACTCCAATTGAGATGTCTGGTCCAAGAGCCATTGACAGAGTACCATAAGCAGCTTCATCTTCTGCAACAATCTTTCTGTCATCATCAGTGAAAACGTTTTCAGGCTTCGGAATTTGAGTTTGAGGATCATCCACAGTGGCATACATTATCATACGTGGCCCATTTTTGATACTTCTCCAAACGTGAGGCTCTTTTGCCTTGCAGTATTGTTCAAAACGAAATTTCCATTCGTAGTAGTCGTCCCCGTACAAGAAACGTGGAAATTTAGGGGATGTGCCGATAACTTGGTCAAGTTCTTGATGAAATGCCAAAGACTGAGTCTGGATTGTAGCCAGTGTGGCGTTAGCGAGATCGGCTGCAGTAACAACACCGTTCATGACACCGGTTTGGTTCAACATGATTTGAGATTGAGTTCGAAACGAGGTCCGAAATCTGAGGTCTGGAATGAAGTCTGTGATTCGAAATGAAGAATGTTAATCCGAAATGGTCCGAAATGACCTTGAATCCGAAATGGTGATGACTTTAATCTGAAATAGTGATGACTTTAATCCGTAATGGAAAGACATACAGGGGTCCGAAATGGCCTTGAGTCCGAAATGGTAAACTTTATACAAAATCTGATGAACTGAATCCGGAATCTGATAATCTTAATCCGAAGTCTGATGATGATGGTCTGTAATCTGATAATCCTATCCGTAATCTGATGAAAGTGATCCGAAATCTGATGAATGCGAATCAACCTTCAAATTCGTGATGATGAACAGCAGTCCGAAATCGTCCAAAATCCCTTGAAGATGATCCGGAATCAGCATAAAAGCTCCAATACGCAGCAGAAACCAAGAACACGGAACAGTGCACAGCTCGGAACAGTATCAGTGATCAACAAACCAACGCGATATCAGATCTGAGCATGGAAATCAGGTTCAACAGGCTCTGATACCAATTGTAAGTCCCGAAATCGAGATCACAATGATATCGCACAACTCGTAAGGTGGCGGAATCACACAAACAAGTTGTAAAAGAAATAAAGAAGAAAGGTAGGATGATTGATATTCAAAAAGCTTCAATAATCTTGCATACAATGATTTTCTAATACAAGATATTCCCAAAATCCCCAACCATGCACCTAATACATCATTTACTATTTATAGAAAGAGATTAGGGAGTGTGCTCCCTAAACCCTAGGCCCATAACAACATTATTAGGCCCAAAACCCTAATTAACCCATCATACCAACTAATCCACTATCAATCTTATCCATAAACCTTAAAGGGCCCAACAAATGTCCAGGATTCTAAGTTTTCTCCTAGGTGTTGTACTTCTAAGTCTACTTCATTTTGAATATCACTACTGAAATCAGCCACAAAGTCAGCTAGAGCCTGGGACTTTATGGCATTTCTAGGTTCATATACTAGATCATAGGCACTTAATTTTACTGACCACTTAGCCATCCTACCTGACATCTCGGGTTTCCTAAGCACATTTTTAACAGGATAATTAGTTTTAACAAGAATCCTATGTGTCTCAAAATAATGTCTAAGCTTTGTCGATGCCATAACTAGGGCCAATATCAATTTTTCTAAATGAGATTATCTAGTTTCAGCATCTATAAACCTATTTAATGTCGCTACTTGCCATGTTAATCTTTGTACATCTTTTATGTTGGAAGGTGACTTGATATTCAGGATATTTGATCTGTTCCGGGCTTGCTTCTGTCACACCCCGACCACGTAAAACAACAAATCATGGCGGAAACGTCGGGGAGTGTTGTAACAGAATCATTGTTTCACAACCATGGATCAAATAGTTTTGTTTTATTAAATTATTGAACTCAATGTTTTGGTACAATTCAGATAAATACAAATAATTGTTTCTCAGTTTTAAAGTCGCTAAGGCACAAGTCCATCCTATGTGTAGCATGCATCAACAATCATCACAAAGCAGTACCTGAAACATATATGAAAATAGGTACGTCAGCATAAAAATGCCTGTGAGTAACATAGGATTTTATGAATTAGATTCATGGCTTTGGATAAAGGAGGAAAAGGTTTTATGTTTTCAAAATAGCCATGAATCCAATGTAAAAAGTTTTGTTTCTGAAAACGTGTCGTTTTGTAAAAAGGGTTTATAGTATATACAAAATATACTTTGGTTTTGGAAAGTTTGTATAAATAGTATAACAAAGTATACTTTAGTTTTAAAATAGTTAAATGGATAGTATATCAAAATATACTTTAGTAATTAAAATAATAGTTTCGGTAGTATATCTCAAGTATACTTTGGTTTAAGAATAAAAGTATTGGTAGTATATCAAATTATACTTTGGTTTGTAAATAGCATATCAACTATGCTTTGGTTAAAAGTAGCATATCAACTATGCTTTAGATAGTATATCAAAATATACTTTAGTTTAAAATAACAAAGTTGGTAGTATATCAAACTATACTTTGGTAAACAGTAGCATATCAAACTATGCTTTGGTTTAAAAATAGCATATCAACTATGCTTTGGATAGTATATCAAAATATACTTTAGTTTAAAATAACAAAGTATGTTAAATCATATGTTGGATTTTGTACTTAGTATATCAAAATATACTTTGGTAGATCACATTTGAGAGCACATCAGACTGTACTTTTGTAGTATATCAACATATACAAAGAGAGTGTGATTTGGTATTCAACAAAGCCTTAGTGTATCAAACTACACTTTGGAGACTATAGAAATACCACGAAGGCAATTTCTATTTGGTTTAAATTTGGTTTCTGACATTCCATACAACAGGAATGGGGTGTCTAGTCCTATAGCGCTATATCTTACTACCAATCGGCTGGGTGAATGTATAAAAATGGTACAATCCAACAGTTTGTTTATTAAGTTTTGGAAAATCAGTGTTTAAACAATAGGTAATTGTTTAATTTGTCAAAAGAATGTGTAATAAACATGTGTAATCATATAGTTTAAAATCAGGAAAATAACAGATAGGCATATATGTTTCACCCCAAAACAATTGAAAACAGTAAAAGAGGGGACTATGTACTCACTTGAGATTGCAAGTATCCTTGATTAAGTGTCCTAACAAAGCTCGGGAAATCAAGGAATCAAGTGGCACCTAGTATGGATCACTATGTTAAACAATCGGATCCTAAGTCGGAAGATAGGATAGCATGAAGTTCTATAAATCAAATGAGTATTGCAACTCATATGGCATGATTTAATAGACCTAACATTCTGATTTGGAAGTTTACCTAAGTGCTTTTGACCCGTTTCGACCCATTATGGTAGTATAAGCCACTATAATGCGTCGTTTGTGTAAAACTAGGTTCGGATGGTTAACTATGTGCTATGTCAAGTCTTACATGCCCAATTATCCCTAAACATGTTACTAATTCAGATTATATGTCAAAAATATTTTCACATAATCAAAATACGGATTTTAGCTTCAAAAGGGCATTTTGGTCATTTCCTATGGGCATACAAGCTAACTAGCATACGACTAACCAATCCTATGTGATCATAAGGTATAACCTCAGTGGTTATTCCCTATACAACTATGATCACTAATTAAGCTTGGTCGGATCTTAAAGATCGACCAAACGGGTCGGGTTCGGAAGTATAAGCGGTTGTTTAGACCGCTTATCTTACGACCCTAAACAAGCACAAACTAAAAGTGTCGAGTTAGACATGTCAAAAACATGTCCAACCTACTGATTTGGTATCAAAACAAAGCGTTTTGATACCCTAAAGTAGTTCCGTTGCAAAATGCGTGCTAAAACGCATTTTGACCGAAACTTTGACTCGACACTAGAACTAGCTAACGTGGTAATCAGCGGTTATAATCACGAAGGATTATAACTATCGTGACTACAATCACGTTTCAAAGTTCAATTGAACTTTGACTTGACCAATTGATGGTCAAAACCGAAAGTCAAACTGTTGGCCAAACTGTTTGACTTTCTGCACTACATAAGGAAAAAGCAAATAAAAGAATGAAAGAAGGCTCACAATAGTCCTTGCTATCTTTTCTACAAAGAAGACAAGTCCCAAAAAAAGCTTAGAAGAGAGCTCCAAAGCAGATTAGAGAGGAGAAGAATGAGGTATGAGCATGGAATGAATGAAGTTGATGGCTATTTATAGTTGTAGTGGATTAACAAGATCATTCCACTTGTTTTTCTTAGCCATTAAGCATTAATCCTAGCCATACATGTGTTACAAGTTGATTAGAGCCTTGGTGAACACACAAACTTGCCCACCACACAAAGAAATTGCACAAACAGCCCTTGAATTTGCAAACTGTTGCTGAAAATGAACTTTCTGCCTAGATGTGGCACTCGCGTAGTGCGACGGCATAGGCAGGAGGGCTCGCGCTACGCTACGGTGTATCAGATTTAGCAAAGTTTCAAAAATGACAGAAATGGTCCCTGCACGCGTTTAAAGCCTTTTTCGATGCGTTTGAACCCCGTTAACCTCATTTCAAGGCTCTAAAATGAAGTTAAAGTATAGGGGACTCAAAACATGCTCAAAAATATCTCGGATGTCGGTTCGTTTGGTCGTACAATCGCGTTGTTCGGTTAATTACGACGGAAGTCGTAACGAACGCAAAATCGATCCAAATTAAGCGACGAATGGAATTTTTGCATGGCGATCACTAAAATAAAAATATTTTACTGTGTACAAAAATTTTGGATGTCCAGATGTGTCCAGAACGTAAGATATGCGCGAAAATGCAAACTTACGCCGTTTTTGACACTTTTAGTCCCTGAAAGATCACATAAGCATGTTTTCGCACACCGAACCACTCAAAGCTTGTTTCTAAGCTATGATTAGGTTATATATGGTATGTTTAACTTATGATCAAGTTCCGGACTATTCGATACCTTACGAATCGGTATAGTTTCGCAGTTTGACGCAAATAGTCCCTGCGATCGAATAAACTTGTTTTCGCCATACCAAACCTTCCAAAACTTATTTCTAAGTTATGTAAAGGTCATTTAAGGTATGTTAAGCCTATTCCACTATTCCGGAGTGTTTGTCGCGCTAAACTGATTACGTTTACGCACCAGTGCGCGTATAACTTTCCAGAAAGCGATTTAAAGCTCGGAATTGAACGAGAAATGATATGTGCAAAGAATACACATATTTATACAAATCCCAGGTATGAAACACAATGTTTCATAGGTTTGGCATTTGTTTGGTGTTCGTGGTGACACAGGTGTCACAGTCTCCCCTACTTTAGGAAATTTCGTCCCGAAATTTAATTCTAGAGGAAACTTGTGAAGACAACTGTGATTATTTCGCTTTCAAATGAATCCTTCGTTTCCCAAGTAGAATTCTGGGTCACGTTTGGATTCTTAGCGAATCTATTAACTGCCAGAATGTTGCAGTAACAAACACATGGGGTTTCGAACGACGGATAGGAGGATGTTTCCTATGAAGACTATTATAGGAAACTTGTGTGTGCTCGAAATCAAAGTCGGAGATTCCAAAATAGAATGACATTGGTCAAGGTCCAGGACTTCTAGTAATTTAAATAACACTACTTTCGCAATGTAATAAGGAACACTTATATATAGGAAGTACCAGCGGCGTATCCACCATGCCCTTTTTACATTGTTCCCGTCTCGTTATTCTTATCACTATAGGTCTTAACACATGACAAAACTTGATGTGGTTTCTGTGCACTGAATTCCATAATTACGTATGCATCCATAATTACGTAATTCCTTGCACAGTCCGCACAGTTCATCTCATAATGTGTAGGGTAAAATCAATCGAATAACCATGAAATGACTTGACTAGACCACCAAAGGATCTTTTTAACTAGATCAATGAACGATCCTTTTAACCAGATCAACACATGATCTTCCTTAACTAGACCGTTGTATGATCTCTTTAAATAGACCACTTAAGGGATCTTTATAACTCGGAACCAAATAATCGTTTTGAATCAATACTTTGGAATCCAAGGTTCTTACTATTTGCATAGAAGCCCCTTAAGGATTTAAGACAGTACTTTGAGTATCCTTCTGAGAATCTAACATATGAAAATACGGAAGATTCCACCAGGACTTAGATAACGAGCTTTGGAGTTACACATAAACACAAATCACCAAAAATTGTGTATTCGTTAATTTAATTATTAGCTCGTTTGTGAATTTGAAGTACACTAGAAATCCAATCACGGACTTCAATTAGTACTTTAAAATATCCTCAAGAATCTAACTATGAAGATAGGAAGATCTTATAAGGATTTAGAATTTGTTTCTGTCGTGATATAACATTCGTATTAGGACACATAAAGAATCCAATCAAGGACTTACGATAGCACCTTTATCAAATCAAAGATTTGAAATGGTACTTCAGGTATCTGATTAAGAATTGCACCCGTACTTTGCTTCTTAAAAGAAACTAGTACTTAGGATTTTTGGGGAGATCACAAATGATCATAGAATGAAGGAACCACACGAGTAGTTTGCTTTGTTAGGAACACAGTTCCTTGGCGTGAATATCGTAGGGGTATGTCAACACACACACCATCGGATCAGTTTTGGAAATAAAATTGGAACAACCATTTTATTTATAATAACTGAATTGTCTCAAATGTCAAAAGATAACAAACAAAGGAAATACAAAAGTCTAGTTATTCACTGTTGCATTGTCATTTGCATTTGCCTCGTTTATGTTGAATACTCGTCCACGTGCTGGATTTGTATTAACAAGTCTCGGGCATTTGTTCCGGTAGTGAGTAAGATCACCACAGTTATAGCACGATCCAGGTGGAAACTGTGCTTGAACAGCAGCAGGATTTACAGCATTCTGGTTTTGGATAACATGACGACATGTATTGACCAAGTGTCCCAAACGCCCACAGTGGGTACACTTGAGACACAGTGTTTGATTCACATGATGACGGTTGCATTTGTTGCACAAGGGTGCAGTACCAATATAGTTCTTCCTAGCACGAGGCTGTGCTGGCTGATTTGGTGCAACCTGATCATTCTGAGCAACTACTGCGAAGTTTTGTGAAGCCTTACGCTTCTTCGACTTCTTAGAGGACTCGGTCTGTTTATCCTTTGGTTTATCTTGTGATGTCTTGTCAGATGGTCTTGGATCGCCTTTTCGGAAAAGCTTACCCTTCCTGATTTGAGATTCAGTCAGGGTAGCAGATAGTTCAATGGCTTGTCTGACGGTAGTAGGGTTGCTACCAGTAACAATATCCTGAACTGGATCAGGAAGGCCATCGATGTATCTTTCAATTGCCTTATCCAAAGGCGTAACCATGGTAGGACATAACAGACTCAATTCCTCGTAACGATCAGTGTATGCTCGATGTTCACCGCTGTCTTGTTTGAGATCATCAAATTCCCGTTCCAAAGCCCTAAGCTCATGACGAGGACAGAATTCCTTCATCATTAGAGCCCGAAGCTCTTCCCAGGTTTGTGCCATTGCTACATCGGCACCTCGATCCCTCATTATTCCATTCCACCATGTGAGTGCTCTTTTCTGGAATACACTCGACGCAAACTCAACTTTTCGCTCGTTTGGGCATTGCACATGACGAAATGTGCTTTCAAGACTCTCAAACCACTGTAGGAGTCCCGTGGCCCCTTCAGACCTAGTAAATGTGAGTGGCTTAGCTGAGTTGAATGTCTTAAAGGTGCACTGAACATTGTTATTGTTTGCCTGATTTATCTG
Source organism: Helianthus annuus (assembly GCF_002127325.2). Taxonomy (NCBI): domain Eukaryota; kingdom Viridiplantae; phylum Streptophyta; class Magnoliopsida; order Asterales; family Asteraceae; genus Helianthus; species Helianthus annuus. The sequence goes on along the minus strand of NC_035448.2, from coordinate 165,832,187 downwards.
GGTGATAAGGTTCGGGAGTACAGCAGCGAATTGCTGAGCGATTAAGGCTGCCAAGCCGGCATCCTGAGCTTGATCACGTCGAGGAGGCATATTCTAAAAGGGCAAAGAAACATGAGGGAAAAACGAGTGAGATGTCATTGGATATTCAAAAATGGATGTTAAGAATATCGACAAGGCATAAGGATTGTGACCATTTGTTCGTTACTTAAAGCAAACAAATGACACCATGACAAATCAAAGTAAATGGGTCAACATAATGTATAACTGAAGACATGCTCGCCTATAAGTGAACACTCACCCCAAGAGTTCCCAGGTAAGAGTGACTGGTCCGATACTGCGGATTTGTACGAACACTCTAGCCTTAGACAGAAAACTCAGGGTACAGGCATTCACTCTTCCAGTTTGCACGTGTTCACATTATTTAGACCCAAACTTTGACGGGATTTTGAAAACTCAAAAGGCACAAAGCTAAAGATGAATCAAACTGGAAGGGTTCAAAATCTTATAACAAAGGGTTCAAAACCTAATAATCAATCATCCAAGGATAGATGATTAATTTTCGAAGCGGATTTGTTATTGTGTTCTCGTCGTGGTTATCACCTAAGGATAGGTGAAGTGTATTGTTTTAAGACTAAACACAAGATAACTTGTGTTAGAGTCCTAGGAAGGTTATAGTCTAGGTCAAAGCATTACTAATAACCTAATTCCCTATAACCATTGGCTCTGATACCAACTTTTCTGTCACACCCCGACCACGTAAAACAACAAATCGTGGCGGAAACGTCGGGGAGTGTTGTAACAGAATCATTGTTTCACAACCATGGATCAAATAGTTTTGTTTTATTAAATTATTGAACTCAATGTTTTGGTACAATTCAGATAAATACAAATAATTGTTTCTCAGTTTTAAAGTCGCTAAGGCACAAGTCCATCCTATGTGTAGCATGCATCAACAATCATCACAAAGCAGTACCTGAAACATATATGAAAATAGGTACGTCAGCATAAAAATGCCTGTGAGTAACATAGGATTTTATGAATTAGATTCATGGCTTTGGATAAAGGAGGAAAAGGTTTTATGTTTTCAAAATAGCCATGAATCCAATGTAAAAAGTTTTGTTTCTGAAAACGTGTCGTTTTGTAAAAAGGGTTTATAGTATATACAAAATATACTTTGGTTTTGGAAAGTTTGTATAAATAGTATAACAAAGTATACTTTAGTTTTAAAATAGTTAAATGGATAGTATATCAAAATATACTTTAGTAATTAAAATAATAGTTTCGGTAGTATATCTCAAGTATACTTTGGTTTAAGAATAAAAGTATTGGTAGTATATCAAATTATACTTTGGTTTGTAAATAGCATATCAACTATGCTTTGGTTAAAAGTAGCATATCAACTATGCTTTAGATAGTATATCAAAATATACTTTAGTTTAAAATAACAAAGTTGGTAGTATATCAAACTATACTTTGGTAAACAGTAGCATATCAAACTATGCTTTGGTTTAAAAATAGCATATCAACTATGCTTTGGATAGTATATCAAAATATACTTTAGTTTAAAATAACAAAGTATGTTAAATCATATGTTGGATTTTGTACTTAGTATATCAAAATATACTTTGGTAGATCACATTTGAGAGCACATCAGACTGTACTTTTGTAGTATATCAACATATACAAAGAGAGTGTGATTTGGTATTCAACAAAGCCTTAGTGTATCAAACTACACTTTGGAGACTATAGAAATACCACGAAGGCAATTTCTATTTGGTTTAAATTTGGTTTCTGACATTCCATACAACAGGAATGGGGTGTCTAGTCCTATAGCGCTATATCTTACTACCAATCGGCTGGGTGAATGTATAAAAATGGTACAATCCAACAGTTTGTTTATTAAGTTTTGGAAAATCAGTGTTTAAACAATAGGTAATTGTTTAATTTGTCAAAAGAATGTGTAATAAACATGTGTAATCATATAGTTTAAAATCAGGAAAATAACAGATAGGCATATATGTTTCACCCCAAAACAATTGAAAACAGTAAAAGAGGGGACTATGTACTCACTTGAGATTGCAAGTATCCTTGATTAAGTGTCCTAACAAAGCTCGGGAAATCAAGGAATCAAGTGGCACCTAGTATGGATCACTATGTTAAACAATCGGATCCTAAGTCGGAAGATAGGATAGAATGAAGTTCTATAAATCAAATGAGTATTGCAACTCATATGGCATGATTTAATAGACCTAACATTCTGATTTGGAAGTTTACCTAAGTGCTTTTGACCCGTTTCGACCCATTATGGTAGTATAAGCCACTATAATGCGTCGTTTGCGTAAAACTAGGTTCGGATGGTTAACTATGTGCTATGTCAAGTCTTACATGCCCAATTATCCCTAAACATGTTACTAATTCAGATTATATGTCAAAAATATGTTCACATAATCAAAATACGGATTTTAGCTTCAAAAGGGCATTTTGGTCATTTCCTATGGGCATACAAGCTAACTAGCATACGACTAACCAATCCTATGTGATCATAAGGTATAACCTCAGTGGTTATTCCCTATACAACTATGATCACTAATTAAGCTTGGTCGGATCCTAAAGATCGACCAAACGGGTCGGGTTCGGAAGTATAAGCGGCTGTTTAGACCGCTTATCTTACGACCCTAAACAAGCACAAACTAAAAGTGTCGAGTTAGACATGTCAAAAACATGTCCAACCTACTGATTTGGTATCAAAACAAAGCGTTTTGATACCCTAAAGTAGTTCCGTTGCAAAATGCGTGCTAAAATGCATTTTGACCGAAACTTTGACTCGACACTAGAACTAGCTAACGTGGTAATCAGCGGTTATAATCACGAAGGATTATAACTAGCCATACATGTGTTACAAGCTGATTAGAGCCTTGGTGAACACACAAACTTGCCCACCACACAAAGAAATTGCACAAACAGCCCTTGAATTTGCAAACTGTTGCTGAAAATGAACTTTCTGCCCAGATGTGGCACTCGCGTAGCGCGACGGCATAGGCAGGAGGGCTCGCGCTACGCTACGGTGTATCAGATTTAGCAAAGTTTCAAAAATGGCAGAAATGGTCCCTGCACGCGTTTAAAGCCTTTTTCGATGCGTTTAAACCCCGTTAACCTCATTTCAAGGCTCTAAAATGAAGTTAAAGTATAGGGGACTCAAAACATGCTCAAAAATATCTCGGATGTCGGTTCATTTGGTCGTACAATCGCGTTGTTCGGTTAATTACGACGGAAGTCGTAACGAACGCAAAATCGATCCAAATTAAGCGACGAATGGAATTTTTGCATGGCGATCACTAAAATAAAAATATTTTAGTGTGTACAAAAATTTTGGATGTCCAGATGTGTCCAGAACGTAAGATATGCGCGAAAATGCAAACTTACGCCGTTTTTGACACTTTTAGTCCCTGAAAGATCACATAAGCATGTTTTCGCACACCGAACCACTCAAAGCTTGTTTCTAAGCTATGATTAGGTTATATATGGTATGTTTAACTTATGATCAAGTTCCGGACTATTCGTTACCTTACGAATCGGTATAGTTTCGCAGTTTGACGCAAATAGTCCCTGCGATCGAATAAACTTGTTTTCGCCATACCAAACCTTCCAAAACTTATTTCTAAGTTATGTAAAGGTCATTTAAGGTATGTTAAGCCTATTCCACTATTCCGGAGTGTTGTCGCGCTAAACTGATTACGTTTACGCACCAGTGCGCGTATAACTTTCCAGAAAGCGATTTAAAGCTCGGAATTGAACGAGAAATGATATGTGCAAAGAATACACATATTTATACAAATTCCAGGTATGAAACACAATGTTTCATAGGTTTGGCATTTGTTTGGTGTTCGTGGTGACACAGGTGTCACAGCTTCGGTCCCCCTTTTAGTCACCATGTATCCCAAAAACTTTCCTGCCCCCACTCCAAAATGGCATTTAGCAGGATTTAATTTCATATTGTACTGATCCTGGATATCAAATGCTCCTTCAATATCCCGGTGATGATCCTCAGCCTTCTTGGATTTTACCACCATATCATCAATGTACACCTCCATGCTGTCCCCCAGTTTGTCTTTAAACATCATGTTCACCAATCTTTAATATGTTGCACCTGCATTCTTCAGACCAAAAGGCATAGCAATATAACAATAAATACCTGTCGGTGTCATAAAAGCAGTATCCTCCTGGTCCGAAGGTTCCATTTGTATCTTGTGAAATCCTGAGGATGCATCCATGAAGGTTAACATTTCATGACCGGCAGTAGCATCCACCATTGAGTTGATGTGAGGCAAAGCGAATGGGTCTTTAGGACATGCTTTGTTCAAGTCTGTGTAATCTACACAAACTCTCCATTTCCCATTTTTCTTTTGAACCACGACTACATTTGCTAGCCACTTGGGAAATTTGACTTCCCTAATTATCTTGGACTTCAATAATCTTTCAAACTCTTCTTGAATAATTGCGTTTCGTTCAGGAGCGAACATCCTTCTCTTTTGTTGAACAGGCTTGAAAGACCTGTCAATTCCAAGCTTGTGAGTTATAATATCCTTAGAAATACCTGTCACATCCTCATGCTTCCATGCGAATGTTGACATCCTGCATTTCAAAAAGTTAGTTAATTTATTTTCAATATCCTGAGGGATATTGGCTCCTACGAGCATGATGTGTATAAAATGCAACATATAAATTACATCAAATGAGGAATAAAACTAACCCTTTTTAAGTACTAATGTTAGAAAAAGAGTGTTTTTGTCTTCCATTTGTATTTTCAGGATGAAATGAGCTTAAATACACAAAAGAAGCAAAAAGACAGCTAATTCTAGCATAAATACAAGAAAAGGAACAAAAGTAGATTGCCCGAACCCTCAACGGCATCCTCCCAAGCAAAGAAGAGAAAACAGAAGACTGAACACGCCCCATGCTCAGCCAGCACGGGGCCGTGCCCAAGAAGCAGCAGAAAAGACAAACCTGTAGAAGCTTCTATTGCCCACCACGGGGCCGTGTCCAGTGAGCACGGGGGCGTGGCGAAAGTACAGCAGGCGCAATAATTGTAATTGCGAATTATAATTAATGAAGAGAGAGAGTGTCAGACGGCCACGGGGGCGTGTCCAGCGGACACGGGGCCGTGCCCAGCCTTCTATTCAGCCTATAAATAGGAGTGCTTGGTTTCATTCCAACTCATCCCTTGGCACACCACCTCTCTCACACTTCATCCACCACCCACACCACCATAACACCATCATCCACCACCATCATCCATTGTCCATCGTAGAGTGTGTGAGTCGTCTCGGGATCCAAGATTGATAGTAAGAGCTCTTGACAATCAAGGCCATGTTTGCCTAAGTCTCTTACATCACTTGGTGAAGACAAGTGTTTAGTATAATACTTTTTATTTTTAATCTTTTGCACTTTTTATTTGGTTTTGTATTAATGACTTTAATAACTAGTTACTTATGTTGAAGGTGATCTTTCCTTATCGTTTGTCCGTGGTGTCTTGGCATTATTTTACTGTCTATATAAAATAAAAGATTTTCACCATTCATATCTCCACAGTCTATATGGAGGTATGTTGGCTACCTGGTCGGGGGTTAAGGGAACGGTTTGGTAAGGGTCTTGCCCTTGTTCAGCGTTTAGAGGTCCTGCAAGGGACCTGGGTCAAATTTAGTAGGATCTCCTTCAATGCTCATAGGTATTGGATGGCGGGGATCCAAACTCTTTGACCCCCTCATAAGTTAACTACTATTAATACTATAACCCGGCTATTTAGGACTGTATCCCTGCTGACTCAAACTACTTAGCCGAGGGTAACGTCACCGCCAAAAGCGGGGCCTACCATAATTTGCATTAATAACTTAATTCATTATCTTCCAATAATCCAACCCTTTAGGATTGTATCCTTGCTGACTCAAACTACTGGGTTGAGGGTAACGTCGCCTCAAAAAGAGGGGCCTACTACAATAACTAAGATAATCTCTTAAACAAGTGCAAAAGTGCGAAAATAATCAAAGGTTATACTAATACACGAGTCGGATCCAAGTGATTCATCTTGTCTATCTGTTTTTATTTTATTTTTATTTTTCAGCATTTAGTTAGTTTTTTATTTTTCTAATTTAAAAACCTTTTCTAACCTTTTTGATTTGATTAGACGTCGAGGATAAACCGGTACTAAAAGCTCTTGTGTCCTTAGACGACCTCGGTATCTTACCAACACTATACTACGTCCACGATGGGTGCACTTGCCCATATGTGTGTTTAGTGTTAGTAAATATCGTGTTTTATAAAATTTAAAACTTGGCTAAAAGTGTAAAAAGGGCTTAAAAATATACATCAAAAATATATCACACTTCACGCACATCAAGTTTTTGGCGCCGCTGCCGGGGACACAAGGATTTTAAGAAAGCTTAAAATCGACGGCCTAATCAGTTTTTCAAAACCTTTTTAAAGCGCGCGCACATTTTTCTGCATTTTAGTTTAGTTTGCATTTACAGTAGCCTGAACACGGGGTCGTGCTCACTGAACACGCCCCCGTGCTGCATATTTTTAGTTAGATACCCAGATACAGAGTCTGAACATGGGGCCGTGCTCACTGAACACGCCCCCGTGCTCAACGTGACCAGTAACTTTAATTAAAACGCCCAGATACAGACCCTGAACACGAGGCCGTGTTCACCAGACACGGGGCCGTGTCCAGCCTCTGTTTCCGTCTTGTTTTTGTTTTCTAGTCCTGAGACTCAGTTGTGGTCTGCTGAGTGATTCTTATGGATCAATACTCAGGAGATTACAACTACACCTATGATGAGGATGATTATAGGGGTAATTATTGCACTAATTGTCGTAACACGCGCTCGGTTCAATATAATAACTCATATCAACCATCCAATTCATACAACTACTATGAGGAGCCCAGGTACGAGCCATCAACTTCATACACATCCTATGAAGACCAAAGGTATGAACCTCCTTCCTCATACTCATATTTTGATGAACCAAGGTATGAACCTTCATATTCATACTTTGAAGATTCAAGATATGAGCCACCACCTTCATACACTTATTATGAGGAACCATGGCGTGAACAACCCACCTCATATGAGTACTACGAAGAACAAAGTTTCGACCCTTATCCATCATATACTTACAATGAAGAACAATGGTGTGAACCATCTACTTCATATGAGTACTATGAGGAGCCAAGGATCGAACAACCGGATTCAAGCTTTGAGGATCCAAATTCTTTTTCTCTCACCGAAGTGACTAATAGGATATTAGAACACATTAAAACTATCGAACGTTACATGAATGAATCTCGCGCAAGGGAAGAGGAGTCCCGCGCAAGAGAAGAACTAAATTGTAATAATAACGTAGAGATAGTTGAAAATGTAAAAATGGATGAACAAGAAAGTGAAAAACCGACACATGAGTTAAACAACGAAAAAGGTGAGTCCGATAACGTTAAATTACAAGAAGAGTCTAATTTTGAAGAAATTAATCTCTTGTCACCTACTTTCGAAAATCATTGTTTAGTAACCTCTCATGCCAAGTTTTTAAAAGAGTTAAACACTAGTGCTAAAATCAAAGAAATAGTAAGTGTTAAGTTAACTAATGATCAAACCTCGCTAATAAAAGAAGATCCTTTTGAAATTAACATTACACCGGTTCCATGTTTCTTTCAAAATTCATTTATTAGTAATATCACCATTGATAAAGATCTTTGTGTTAACATAATGCCTAACTACATTTTTGAAAAATTAAGTGTTAGTGACTTTACTCCACTTCAAATACCCATTTTTCTATCCGATCGAAAAGTGATAAAATCAATCGGTGTAGTTGAAGATGTTTTGGTTCAAACAAATCAAATGGTAATCCCAACCGACTTTGTCATCCTCGATGACGCTCCTTTAGTCTTGGGAAAACCTTTTGCACAAACTCATAAAGCTTTGAAAAACCGGAAATTCAACAATCTACCTCTTCAGTTAGGGGCATTCAAAAGGAGCATAGGTCTTGAGCGTTCAATGAAATATCCTTTTGGTAATAATGACCCCCTAATTGAAGATGAAGCTGAACCACCCGATACAACTAAAGAAGATGACCACTTTGTTGAAGAAGAAATTGCCATAGAACAAACCTTTAAGGTTCTTGATCTAGATGAGCCACAAAATAAGGTGTCTCCTAAAGACCCACCCATTGAGCTCAAAGAACTTCCTAAAGGTTTGGAATATGCTTTTCTAGACAAAGATGGTAGTTTACCTGTAATTATTTCTTCTAAATTAAGTAAAATAGAAAAAGAAAAATTAGTTAATCTTCTTAAAAAACACAAAAACGCGATCGCTTGGAAGCTTGTAGATATTAAAGGAATAAGTCCTTCCATGTGCACGCATAAAATTTTAATGAATGATGACTACAAAACAGTAATTCAACCACAACGAAGAGTGAATCCCAATGTACAAGAAGTGGTTAAAAATGAAGTCATCAAGCTACTTGACGCCGCACTAATCTACCCTATCTCCGATAGTTCGTGGGTGAGTCCCGTCCAAGTAGTCCCAAAGAAAGGAGGTATGACGGTAATAACTAATGAAAAAAATAAATTAATACCAACAAGAACCGTCACAGGATGGAGAGTTTGTATAGACTATAGACGATTAAATGAAGCAACAAGGAAAGACCACTTTCCTTTGCCCTTCATTGATCAAATGTTAGAACGACTATCCGGTCATAAATTTTATTGTTTCTTAGATGGTTTTTCAGGTTACTTTCAAATACCAATAGCACCAGAAGACCAAGAGAAAACAACTTTCACATGCCCCTACGGAACTTTCGCATATCGACGCATGCCATTCGGTCTATGTAATGCACCTGCAACATTCCAACGTTGTATGGTAGCCATTTTCCATGATATGATATAAAAGACAATGGAATTCTTCATGGACGACTTTTCTATCTTTGGAGACTCATATGACCAATGCCTCGATAATCTTGAACGAATGCTATCCCGATGTGAGGAAACTAACCTCGCCCTTAACTGGGAAAAATGCCATTTCATGGTAACAGAGGGAATAGTACTCGGTCACAAAATCTCAAGCGAAGGAATGGAAGTCGATCGAGCAAAAACAGAAACTATTTCTCGATTGCCTCCACCATCCTCCGTAAGAGCAATCAGAAGTTTCTTAGGGCATGCCGGATTTTATAGAAGATTTATCAAGGACTTTTCAAAAATTTCAAGACCTCTAACAAAATTACTTGAAAAAGATGCACCTTTCATCTTTGACAAGGAATGCAATCAAGCATTTCTAACCCTCAAGGAAATGCTAGTCAATGCACCTATCATAATAGCGCCCGATTGGAAATTTCCTTTCGAAATCATGTGTGATGCAAGTGACTTTACCGTTGGAGCAGTCTTGGGACAAAGAAAAGAAAGGCATTTCCACCCAATTTATTATGCTAGTAAAACGCTTAACGATGCACAAGAAAATTATACAACTACAGAAAAAGAATTACTAGCAGTGGTGTTTGCTTTTGATAAATTCCGTTCTTACCTTGTTCTTTCTAAAACTGTAGTCTATACAGACCATGCAGCTATCAGGTACCTCTTCAAGAAACAAGACGCAAAACCCCGTTTGATCAGATGGATTCTACTCCTCCAAGAGTTCGACATCGAAATCAAGGACAAAAGAGGAGCAGAAAACACTGCTGCAGATCATCTCTCACGCCTAGAAGACCCAGCTTTGGAAGCGACCAGGGACGAGCAAATCAACAAAAAAATTCCCACAGAGTCCTTGGAAATGATGGAGAGTAGACAAGAACCATGGTATGCCAACTACGCTAATTATCTAGCTAGCGGTATAGTCACCAAAGGATGGCCGCATCACCAAAGAAAGAAATTCTTTGCTGATGTAAAGCATTACTTTTGGGAAGACCCTTATCTTTTCAAAATGTGTGCCGACCAGCTCATCCGAAGGTGTGTCCATGGTAATGAAGCACGAAGAATTCTCCGTCACTGTCATGAAGGTCCATACGGAGGACATCATGGTGCCGCGAGTACCGCACGAAAGGTAGTTGATTCAGGATTTTATTGGCCAACCATTTACAAGGATGCACAAAACCTTGTAAAGACATGTGATGCTTGCCAAAGATCAGGTAATATTTCTTCCAAAAACGAAATGCCTCAAAATGGCATTCTCGTTTGTGAAATCTTTGATGTGTGGGGACTCGATTTCATGGGACCTTTCCCACCGTCAAAAGGAAACAAATATATACTTGTGGCAGTCGATTATTTGTCTAAATGGGCGGAGGCCGAAGCTCTTCCAACAAATGATGGAAGAGTAGTGGTAAAATTTCTGAAAAAATTATTTTCTCGTTTCGGAACACCAAAAGCCTTGATAAGTGATAGAGGTACTCATTTTTGCAATCATCAACTCGAAAAAATATTAACAAGGTATGGGGTCTATCACCGGGTCTCAACAGCGTATCACCCTCAAACAAATGGGCAAGCCGAAGTGACTAATCGAGGTTTAAAACGAATACTTGAAAAAACCGTAGGACTAAATAAAAAGGAATGGGCTGACAAATTAGACGATGCTTTATGGGCCTTTCGAACTGCTTATAAAACCACTATAGGCACAACCCCATATAAGCTCGTCTATGGAAAAAGTTGCCACTTGCCGGTAGAAATAGCTCACAGAGCCTACTGGGCAATAAAAAATGTAAACTTAGACTTAGAAACTGCAGGTAAAAATCGATTTTGTCAAATGAATGAATTAGACGAATTAAGGAACTATGCATATTCTAACTCCGAAATTTATAAAGAAAGGATGAAAAATTTACATGATAAATATATTAAGTCTAATGAATTTCGGGTAGGAGACCAAGTTCTATTGTTTAATTCACGACTTCGATTATTTTCTGGAAAACTAAAATCTAGGTGGTCAGGACCTTTTTCCGTCACCCATGTTTTTCCTCACGGTGCAGTAGAAATTAAAGCTCGAAATGGGATACCATTTAAATTCAATGGCCAACGGCTAAAACTCTTCCGAGGATCCATTGAGGATGAGGAAGAGGAGATCTCGCTTCAAACGGTTAACGAATAAAATCAACATCATACCCGACATGTTAAGAACAGGCAAGTGTACATTAAAAATCGGTAAGTCTTCTAACCATTTTCGGAAAAAAAAGGGGCATGCACACGAGCACAAAAAAAAATATTTTGCTCGGCATTAGGCCGTGTCCGCTGGACACGGGGCCATGTCGAGGCAACTGTCGGGATAAAACCCTCTTTTCATAACAGTTACCTCATTCCACACGCCCCGTTTAGCCGAAAACGCTCTGGTTCCAGGCGATTTTCCGCAGATTTTCGACGTCACTCCCACGTTTAACAACATCAAGGTATGATTCTATCATCTTTAGTAGTTAGATTAGTTACTTGCATGTAGTTAAAACATCAAAAATTGGGGAAAAATCTAGGGTTCTTCATGTTCATCCGGATCGAACTTCAAATTTTTGATGCAATTTGTTAGAAGTAGTTTAGATTAGTGTAGTAGGAAGTAAATAAACATGTATTGTTGATAGATTCGTCCGATTTCCTACTAAAACCTCAAACCCTTGTTTTTGAACCGAAAAAGACGAAATTGAAAGGGTAAACGGTTTATTTTGGGAAAAACGACACTTAGGGTTTCATTTTCGGGGGAAACCGCAACTACTTGGCTAAAAATTTTCAGGTTTTCGAAACCGGGATGAAAAATAAAGTTTTTGGGTTACAGACGCCTGGACACGGGGCCGTGCCCGCTGAACACGGGGCCGTGTCCAGTCCACTGTTTGCAGTTTCTTTAAAAATTTCTTTGTTTCGTACTAACTTTTGGTGTATTCTTTCAGATGTCAAAGTTCATAAGGTTCAATGCAAGCGAACTCGATGCTAGGGCGAGATATGAAATACTTCAAACAAGACCCGAGGAATACCCTAGGCGAGCATGTACGGACCTGTTAACCATGGTGAACCAGCTAGACCGATTCAACAACATCATGACAGGACCACTAGCAGTTGCATTGAATACTCGGCTTCGGTCGGTGCATCAATGCACCATGGAGTTTTACAGTACTTTCGCTTTCACTTCGAGGTGTGACCCGTTTGACAATGAAGGGGTCGCATTTCAGTGTGGCGGGACAAAGTACTCGATCTCCATGGCACAGTTTGGAGCTATAATAGGACTGTACGGTGAGGAAGAATCGGGAAATGAGGAAAACACCGGGGGATTACGAGACTTGGATGAGAATGAACGTCAAGCCGCATGGGCCCAAATCGGTGAAGGAATCTACAACCCTAGCAGCACCAAGAGTACCAAACTGAGGGACCCGCTATACCGCTACATTCACAGGCTCCTCACCTACTCGCTAAACCAGCGTCACGACAGTAGTGGCGTTGTAGGGTTGAAAGATTTGGTTGTCCTTCACTGCATCCACAACCGGAAGCCTCTCGATGTTCCATATATCCTGTTACGAAACATGCATCTCAATCGCCTTGCTCGCGCTCCAACACCTATCTTCTTTGGGGGATGGGTGTACCGTCTTTTCAAGCATTTCACGAACATTCCAAGGTCCTTTGAAAGAAGTCCATGGTCAGAACGAGTTGACTACCACATTTGCCGAGCCATGAACTTACTTTATGAGGCGGAAGACGGGACGGTGAGCTTCCAAAGAGCACAAGGCTATGCATGGAACCCACAGGAGGCCCTAGTTCTTCATGCACCACCTCCCCAATACCAGTACCAACCCCATGGCGATCCGGGTCAATCCTCCTCACAAGGAGGCGGTTTTCCTAACTTTCAAAGCTTACATGATCTTTTGCAGGAAAACCTTATGTGTACCAGGAACACCTACAATCTCGCCAACAACACATACCACCGGGTCGGAGCTATTGAGCGCAACATCAACGATATACAAGATGATATCGGTAGCATCCGGGAGTATATGGCGGGACATGGGGGTGGAGGTGATCATAGCGATGAATACATGGAGTAGGAGGTTTGAAGGAACAAGGAGCGGGTTGATGGTGAGCCCACAGGTTTAAGTACCCTTTTATATCGAACAATTTATGGCCTGTGTGCCAAATGTTGAACAATTTACTTTCCTTGACTACTTTTTATTTCCGTTTTATTTTTCTTTTACTTTATGCTTGGAGACAATTAACTATGGTAATGTAGGATGTTTATGTTGCTTGGTGTGGTATTGAGTGATGAAACAGGTATAAACCAAGGGTTGGAGTGCTAAACCTTAGCACTTACAGGCCCAAAATGGAGAAACCGGGAGAAGAAACCTGTTTTTCAGGACTACAGACTGTCCACACGGGGACGTGTCCAGCCGACACGCCCCCGTGTTCACCTCCCAGACCTGCTGTTTGGTTACTGACCTGCAACTGTTTGCCAGACACGGGGCCGTGTCTAACCAACACGCCCCCATGTTCACCTTCTGTAAGTTTTCGTTACTGGCAATTCACCACGGGGTCGTGTTCAGCGGACACGGGGCCGTGTCCAGACTGCCAGTAACATAAATCTTTGCTTTTTAACACCACATTACACATCCAATCAACCTAAAAATTTATTTTTGGGACACATTGAGGACAATGTATAATTTAAGTGTGGGGGGGGGGGAAGCTAACACCTTGAAATTTTGCAAGTCCTAACAACAAGCCTTACACAAAACTCTATTGGAACCGCTAAACACCCCAAATTTTTTTCAAAATTTTTCATTTTTTTTACTTGTCTAAAGTTTAAGTTAGGAATCCTAAGATTAATAAGGTTATATTTTTACAAATTTTATAACGGAGAGCGTCGTGATAACAAGAACCAACATAAGAAAATTATGAAATGGCATAACAAGTCTAGTTAAAATTTGATTATATATAGATCACATTAAAAAAAAACCCCATTCCCACAAAAGTGAGATTTTAGCCTTTATTGAGCATACAAATCTACATCCTTAAACTAAATGCTCATTTTTCGTTTCTTGTGTGAATAGCCGCTTGGTTCTTACAACTCTAGAACTTGCCATGACGATTCATTCCCGGTCCTTACCAACTTAAACCCAAGTAAGTAAATGATGGAGGCATTAGGACTAACCATTTTTCTTTCCACACCATTATTTTTCATTTTTTTTACCAGCTACCCAAAATCCCCCTAGTTAACCCCTTTGAGCCTAAACCTTTCATTTATTTACCCTTTTTCACCCACCAAAAACCCTTTTTATTTTTCACCCTTTATTTTAGTAACAAGCTCGGTTTTTCGTAAACTCGTTCTCTTTCGTGTGACAAAAAAAAAATGATGAAGTTGAGAAAAAACAAACAAAGCTATGCAAACAAAAGCTTATTTGGAGAAATACTTCAAAGAAAAAAAGTCACCAAAAACAAAGTGTTTTACGAAAACCGACGCTTTTTACGCTTTTCGCCCTTTTACTAACCACTAACCCAACCACCCACCTTTAGCCCAAGCCTAACCCTTCACCCAAAAAGTCCTCTTGATATCTACAAAGGTATAAAGTTAAAAAGGAGGAGGATTGATTGCTTGGCAAGCTTATGGTAGGAATAAGTTCCATGCCGCTCTCGAGTGATTCACTAAAAATACACCTTCGGCCGAGTGTTGAGTGATCCCCCGTGAGGTATGTGAACTTGTATATAAATGAAATTTTAAAAAAAGACATGCTATGCCCTAATAAGTAATTTATCTTATGAAACGTTCTAAATAAATCATAACGAATAGGATTGTAAATAAATAAAAATAAAACCCAAAAAAATCTTGGATCCCCGACACTCTATGACAAGCCAAAAACCTTCTCTTCTACCCATTCCATTTGGGAGTGTAAGCCACATATTTAAAGAGTTTTGCTTGAGGACAAGCAAAAGTTCAAGTGTGGGGGTATTTGATGTGTATAAAATGCAACATATAAATTACATCAAATAAGGCATAAAACTAACTCTTTTTAAGTACTAATGTTGGAAAAAGAGTGTTTTTGTCTTCCTTTTGTATTTTCAGGATGAAATGAGCTCAAATACACAAAAGAAGCAAAAAGACAGCTAATTCTAGCATAAATACAAGAAAAGGAACAAAAGTAGATTGCCCGAACCCTCAACGGCATCCTCCCAAGCAAAGAAGAGAAAACAGAAGACTGAACACGCCCCGTGCTCAGCCAGCACGGGGCCGTGCCCAAGAAGCAGCAGAAAAGACAAACCTGTAGAAGCTTCTATTGCCCACCACGGGGCCGTGTCCAGTGAGCACGGGGGCGTGGCGAAAGTACAGCAGGCGCATTAATTGTAATTGCGAATTACAATTAATGAAGAGACAGAGTGTCAGATGGCCACGGCGGCGTGTCCAGCGGACACGGGGCCGTGCCCAGCCTTCTGTTCAGCCTATAAATAGGAGTGCTTGGTTTCATTCCAACTCATCCCTTGGCACACCACCTCTCTCACACTTCATCCACCACCCACCACCACCATAACACCATCATCCACCACCATCATCCATTGTCCATCGTAGAGTGTGTGAGTCGTCTCGGGATCCAAGATTGATAGTAAGAGTTCTTGACAATCAAGGCCATGTTTGCCTAAGTCTCTTACATCACTTGGTGAAGACAAGTGTTTAGTATAATACTTTTTATTTTTAATCTTTTGCACTTTTTATTTGGTTTTGTATTAATGACTTTAATAACTAGTTACTTATGTTGAAGGTGATCTTTCCTTATTGTTTGTCCGTGGTGTCTTGGCATTATTTTACTGTCTATATAAAATAAAAGATTTTCACCATTCATATCTCCACGGTCTATATGGAGGTATGTTGGCTACCTGGTCGGGGGTTAAGGGAACGGTTTGGTAAGGGTCTTGCCCTTGTTCAGCGTTTAGAGGTCCTGCAAGGGACCTGGGTCAAATTTAGTAGGATCTCCTTCAATGCCCATAGGTATTGGATGGCGGGGATCCAAACTCTTTGACCCCCTCATAAGTTAACTACTATTAATACTATAACCCGGCTATTTAGGACTGTATCCCTGCTGACTCAGACTACTTAGCCGAGGGTAACGTCACCGCCAAAAGCGGGGCCTACCATAATTTGCATTAATAACTTAATTCATTATCTTCCAATAATCCAACCCTTTAGGATTGTATCCTTGCTGACTCAAACTACTGGGTTGAGGGTAACGTCGCCTCCAAAAGAGGGGCCTACTACAATAACTAAGATAATCTCTTAAACAAGTGCAAAAGTGCGAAAATAATCAAAGGTTATACTAATACACGAGTCGGATCCAAGTGATTCATCTTGTCTATCTGTTTTTATTTTATTTTTATTTTTCAGCATTTAGTTAGTTTTTTATTTTTCTAGTTTAAAAACCTTTTCTAACCTTTTTGATTTGATTAGACGTTGAGGATAAACCGGTACTAAAAGCTCTTGTGTCCTTGGACGACCTCGGTATCTTACCAACACTATACTACGTCCACGATGGGTGCACTTGCCCATATGTGTGTTTAGTGTTAGTAAATATCGTGTTTTATAAATTTAAAACTTGGCTAAAAGTGTAAAAAGGGCTTAAAAATATACATCAAAAATATATCACACTTCACGCACATCAGAGCACCGAGATATCTGGATTATCCTGGTCCAGGATAATTTCTTAACATCCTGCTCCGAAGCCTCCACGATATCCTGGGCTCGCATCTTTAATTGCTATCCTACCTTGGGCTTTGTTGAGGATTTCATCGAGGAAGAATAACATTCCTTTGCCTCTTGTTGATCACTTTCCACCTTGACAACCCCCCAAGGGGTAGGGATCTTGATACACTGATGATAGGTTGATGGCACAGCTTTCATATCATGGATCCATGGCCTGCCTAATATGATATTGTAGCAGGATAAGGAGTCCATGACACAGAAACGTTGCATTGAATTGACCTCTTCAACATATACTGGCAGCTTTATTTCTCCCACAGTATTCTTGGCCTCTCCACTGAATCCGACAAGTACAGTGGATTTTGAAGTGATGTCCATCGGGGAAACATTCATCCTTTTCAGCGTTTCTAGCTGAATAATATTGACAGAGCTGCCATTATCCACCAGTATCATGCGCACAAAGTGATTAGCAACATATAAAGTTATTACCAAACCATCATGATTGGGATCCTGGACAGTATCCCTGTCATCACTGTCAAACGTTATCACTTTATCGGTTGTGAGGGTTGCCATCCTGGTTGGCTTATCTCCCCTTTCTGCCTTAGCCTCCTTTGCATGTCTTTTTGCTGCAGAATAAGAGGTTCCATAAATGTCGGATCCTCCTGAAATAAAGTTAATTATTTTGGCATCTACATGAGGTGATGCTGCTCGTTCAGGGTCCTTCTCAGTATCCTGACCCTTATTCTTCTTTCTTCCCAGAAGATCCTTCAGATATCCTTTGCTCAGGAGATAGCTTACTTCCTTCCTCAGAGCAATGCAATCTACCGTAACATGTCCAAAATCCTCATGGAAGGCACACCACTTGGATTTATCCTTCCAATAAGCTTTTTGTTGGTTCTTCCTGGGCCACCTCGCTTTGTCTCCTAAACCCTGCATAGCATACATTAGTTCAGGTATATTAACAGAAAAACAATACTCTGACAATTCAAGATACTCCTTAGGATCCTGGTCTTCAACATCATTCACTTTCTTGCTGTCATTCCTGCCATATGGCTTAGAGCGATATGGTTTATATGAGGATTCTGACTTCCTGTTAGTTGATTCATAAGTTGAGGATGAATTCATCCTCTCTTGCATCTTTTTATCATCTTCCAGTCGAATATATCTCAAGCCCCTGTTTCGAGCCTCATCCAGGTTCCTGCAAGGATTCATTACAAGATCCTAATAAAATTGGGAATCTTTTTGCAACCCCATTTTAAATGCCTACACAACTGTTGCAGCGGCAAGATGTGGGATATCCAGAGATTCCCTGCTAAATTTGCTCACATAATCCCTTAAGGATTCCTGAGGTCCTTGAGTTATCCTGTAGAGATCACTGGTTAGTTTCTCAAAACTTCAACTACAAGAAAATTGACTGTTAAATAAATTGACCAGGTGAGCAAATGATGTAATTGAATGAGGTGGAACGTTTAGGAGCCATTTTTAAGGCTGATCCTATTAGAGTAGAGCCAAAACCCTTGCAGAGGCATGCTTCCTTGAGATCCGGGGGATAGGGTTAATTTCCATCCTTTCCTTATACTGAGCAATATGCTCTTCAGGATCCGTGGTTACGTCATAGAGCTTCATGTTGGGGGTTTGAAATCTTTTCGGGATTTCAGCATCACAAATAGGATATGCAAACCGAGATATCTTGTGGCTATCCTGGGACACTTCTGGAATTGGCTGGACCACCCTAAGTACACTTGATATCATATCCTTCAATTTCTGAAGCTCCTTAGAGAATGCTGATGTCATACCTGCATCCTGCAAAGATCCAAGACCATTAGTAGCAAGAGTATTAGTATTATTAGACACATTACCAGCCTGAGGATTCTGGCCATATCCTGGAGCATATCCTGAACTTCTCACAGTTAACACCCTAACCGAAGAGGGTATCTCAGGAGTATGACTCTGGGAATGACTAGGCACAATATTGCCCCTGTGGTCCTCAGTATATACTGCCAAGCTGAAGTTCAAAGCCCTGGCCTGCAAGGGAGTGACTGTATCCTCAGCAGGCCTGCTTGAGCTGGATTTCAAGAGTTGTATCTCTCTTATCAGCATTTGGTTGGTCTCCTGCTGTTGCTTCATCTGATCCTGTATACTACCAAACAAAGATAGAATTTCATCATTAGAAGCCATAATAGGAGTTCTCCCTGAGGCAGCAGATCCTTGAACATTCTGAGTGGGGATAATATCCCGAGCCACATGAGTTTCATTTCTTCTTGGAAGATCCTGAGGCTGTGAAGAGGCTTGTGTCCTTGGAGGTGGTGGAAGCACCGAACTACCTGTTGCAGAGGTTGTAGCAGTCATGGTAGAAGAGCTCATGTTTGATCTTGAGGCCATTGAAAATAGTGTAGCAAAAAGTTTTGAAAACAGAAAACCAAGTAGTGATTTTACGAAAGCTTTTAGTAGAAATAGCACCACTTGCCCCACGGTGAGCGCCAAATTGTTTTGGTCGCAAATTACCGAAGCAATTACGTGATCAAATTAGTTAAGTGAGGTAGTGTGCTAGAAGTATTCGTGAAAAATATGCTGATCAAGTTGTTAACAAAAACAGTTTTCAGTATATAGCTCAAGATATCGAGCTATATCTACAATCAAATAATGAGCAAAAAAGTAAAGGGGTGACACGAGATGTACGAGGAAAGCTCTTGATCAATCTAGATCGCTGGCACAAAACCTCGGGAGCTGACAATCGCAGCTGCCTTGTTCTTCTTTTTTACTTCAAATGTTAGGATACAGTGCAGAATATGATACGGATCAACTAAGTGTTACAATGCGATGCGAGTACAAGTGTAAGTGTTTTGTGAGTGATTGCAGCTAGTAGATTGCAAGAGTGTGCAAAAATTGATCTTATCTGATCATTCCTATATATAGGAAAACAAAATAACTAACTATCCTAAAAATGGGGGATGCCCCGAATATTCCCTTTGGAACGTTGGAGACCCCTTCTTTGCGGCTTCAACGTTCTCTTCTCAACCACCAGGTCCGAGTCTTCAGGAGAAGCAGTCTTCTCAACCGTTGCTAGCATTCCTTGCTAATCTGCACGTGAACTACCAGGATACTGCATCAGGATGTTACCAATATCCTGATCCGGTATACTGTCACAATTTAAAGTAACAGAGTCAGAATATAATCCAGGATATATGAGCGGAAAACCACCCATAACAGTCACGATACTCCCAACCGGGCCCACCGGAATAAGTGGAAATATCGGGGTGTGACATGTAGATTTTGGGAAAATTTAATTCGTGGTAACAATTGAAATTGGTCTCGAGACTGAAGATCAGAATTCACAAACAGTATATGAATCATAAGAAGTACAGATAAAGGCAATTAGGGAAAAGAATTATATTAATAATTCTGTACTTCTTTACCATATCCTACTGAAGTGTGAACATATGAAACACAACATCAGATTATACTAAAAAAAAGAGATTAAAATCCAAAAACAGCGATACAATTTCGTAAATCAGATGATTATCGTGGAATAATACCTAAATTTCACGAGATAATTCAGAGAATCAAAAGCAAAATTGTTTTCGGTCATAAAACACACCTGATTTAAGAGTGTTGGTGGTGATTTTAGGTTTTGACGGATGAATCGATTCGAACGATGGTCAAGCGGCGGAATTGAATGACGATGTCCGATTTGATCTCACAACTCGTTGATTTCCGATTTGATATGTGGTTTGATTTTTGGTCATGTGGTTTGAACGGCTGATATGTGGTTATAATTTTTAGGTTTTGAGCGGCGGTCGAGCGGCGGAATATCCGGCGGAGTGGATTTCCGATTTGATCTTTGTTGGTGTTGTGGTTTGAGCGACTGATTTGTGGTTTGAGCGCATGAACCCTAAAAGATTACAATACGCATTGTTACTGATGAATGAGAACGAGTGGACCGTATTTTTATTACTTATTTTGACTTAAAAGAAAATTAAAAAATCTATTTGTTACCTTTTTGCTACCAAATTGTACGCTTATTTAAATCAGGTTGAAAATAGGTAGCTAAATTTGCTACCGTTTTTTTTTTTTTTTTTTTGGAAGCAAATTTTGGTAGCTATTGCCAGGGCCGACTCTGGGCCCGGCAAACCCGTGCCGACGCCCGAGGCCCAAAATTTCAAAGGGTCCGAAAAGTTTTTATAAGCTTGTATATATTTATTAAATTATATATTTCGTATATTTATCCGTTTATTATTCAAAAAAATATTGGTGGTGTAGTGGCAAAAACTATCTCAAAATAATGTAAAGGTCTCTAGTTCAAGTCTTTGCTCCATCACTAAGTTTTTATTTTTGTAATTCATTTACCATTAACAATAATTTTGGGCCCAATTCTTTTCGTCGCCCGATGCCTAAAATTATCCGTTCGAGTTTTCAGGGACGGCTCTGGCTATTGCTTATTATTCTAGTAGTGTATGAGAAGGGGTTCCTAACCTGATCCATACGATTATGTTCCATAACCATTATAATTGTCCTGCTATTTCACGCGGATTGATAAAAGAAAACCAATATGAAGAACGGCTTGCTACGGAGAGAACACAGAAGATCGATTGGGAACGTATTAAGCGGTTGTAGAAGTGAATAGGGTTTGAACGAATCGTGGGGATCCTGTGAAAATCTTGGGCGCGTGAATTAGAGGCCAGAGAAATTTTTGTGTGTTTTAAAAAGTTGCCACGGTTAAATAACTGAAGGGGAGAATGCCAGATGTCAAAAGAAGAGGGACTTGCTTATGTATGAATGACACATCATAGAAATAGCTTTATTATATTAGTAAGTATAGATCACTGGTACAAGTTTTTTCCACTGATACGGATCGATTGAGATGATATAGTTGTAAGAAAATAAGTGTAATTAATGAGATAATAAGGCAGTATTATTAGCCTCCAAACTTTAAAGCGAAGAATTATTAAATAATGTTGATGAAATTATAAAATGAGGTAAATATGTTACGAAAATGAGTATGCATTTTTAGATAAAAGATTTAGGGGATGTTTGTTTTATCTCTTACTTACTGAGACTCTTAATAATTCAGATTTCTTACTGGTTCAACACTTAATAGTTCAGACTGTTTGTTTCACGAGCAGATGTCTGAATGGTTCAGACATTTGCATCTGAATGGTTAAACATTTATCTAAATAATATGATTAAGACCTCTAATCTGAATTGGTCAGACATTTACCTCTGAACGGTAAAACATTATTCAGTCTCTTAATGGTTCAGACCTCTTAATGGTTCAGCACTTAACCATTCAAATGTTATCAAAGAGGTTTAAGGTAACAATTCGATATCAAATCAATAACAACTGGAACTTCGCAACTATTGAATATCTGAACCGAAACTTACGCAAACAATATTAGTTTCAGTTTGTAACCTTAACCAGAACTTAATAGTATTGGTTCTTTTATCTCTTTAAGTTTTCTAGATGGTACATATGGTTAGGTACGTCATGATCATGTAACTTGCATTATATGTATTTATAGGTGAGCATATTAAAAAAAGACTATTACATATGTGAAAGGAAAAGATTTGTGTGGACTAGACCTGTGGAAACCCCTTTAAAACCTTAAACCGTAGGCCATTTTTTTCTCACCAACTCAACATTACATACTTGCTCTATCTAGGTGATCTTCAACCACATTTCTTCCTCACTTGTATTTTTCTATTTAATCTTGATAATAATCTAATGTTGTTTTTGTTACTTTTTTTTTAAATAATTTTAGGTGTTTTGTTTGACAAAGAAAAATGTCTACCCGAAAGCTTGCTTGCACTTACGCTCCTAGTGGTGGTGGCGGTGGCGGTGGCGGCGGCGGCGGCGGCGGTGGGGGCGGGGGCGGCGGCGGCGGTGGGGGTGGGGGCGGTGGCGGCGGCTGCGGAGGCGGTGGAGGCGGCGGCGGCGGATGCTGAAATTTGATGTGCATGCTACCTTTTAAATTTGTGTTGTTTAGACTTTATGTGTTGAAGATTGTGTGTTGTGTTTTATCATTTTCTGCTGAACCTTGAGAAATAATGGGTGTTTGTTTTATATGTGATTGTGATTGTGTGTTTAGTGCACTATAAGCTATAACATTGTTGTGGTTGTCTTTGTTGGTTGAAATTTGATGGTATTATTGAATTTTTTTTGTTGCTGTTTTGGTGTGTATTTTCAAAATTTTGTAATTTGTAATAGTATTAGGTGATGTCCCGCTCACGTTGCGAGGCGATAGCCGAATAATTCTTAAACCAATAAAAAAAGCAGTATTATAGTTTTGATAGAAAAAAAAAAGTAAAACGATGACAAGATCGCAATTTTGAGCTCAGGGTAAAACAGTAATTTGTAAAGACTAATGAGCGAGTGTTAGGCAGCTTCTTGACACGATTTTTAGCCGGAGGTAAAGTCATATTTTTTTTAGTTAAATCGTAATTTTTAGCTAGAGAAAAACCATATTTTTATTTTGAACTGGCGGTGGCGGCAGGGACGGGGTCGGAGGCGGTGGAGGCGGCGGCGGCGGATGCTGAAATTTGATGTGCATGCTACCTTTTAAATTTGTGTTGTTTAGACTTTATGTGTTAAAGATTCGTGTGTTGTGTTGTGTTTTATTGTTTTCAGCTAAGCCTTGTTGTGGTTGTCTTTGTTGGTTGAAATAATGGGTGTTTGTTTTTTATGTGATTGTGGTTGTGTGTTTAGTGCAATATAAGCCAAGACATTGTTGTGATTGTCTTTGTTGGTTGAAATTTGATTGGGTCCGTTAACGTTTAGATCATTAGAACCTACACATATATATTTTTTAGTAAAAACTGATATTTTAGTGAAACGTAAGTTAGACCTATGTAGTTGGTAAATAAGAAAACTATGTCTTCACCTCCAACATGAAGTCTTAGTTCCATCACAATTTGATTCCCACTTTTGATTCTTGCATATATTTCTTATACTTTCACTATTTTGATAAAAAAAAAGTTTCGATTTCTTTCACATACACAAAAGGACAAGAGAAGAGGGTTTCAAAGATCACATGACTTAAAGTTAACTCCACATCTTCCTCCATCTTCTATATTATATACTCATTTTCAACACATACAATTCTAAGTGATGGGGCGGAAATAGTGACTAAATATGGTTGGCCAAAAGTGGCGGTCAACTTTCTTTAATTCTTTTTCATAAAATAGTTATTTATAAGTCTTATCAAATTACGATTTTATCCTCTATTTAAAATTACAATCTTGCCATCAATTTGAAATTAAATTTATGCTTTGCCCTCAACTTAAAATTTACGATTTTGCCATAAGTTAAAAAATACGACGATTTGGTTTCCAGTTTAAAATTACGATTTTGCCCCCACCTAAAAATTACAATTTTTCCCGAAGTTAAAATATTACGATTTTGCCTGCAATTCAAAATAAAAAAAATGGTTTTGCCCTCGGTCCAAAATATTATTTTACCTCCATTTTAAAATTACGATTTTACCTCGGCTAAAAATTGCAATCTTGCTATGGTTTTTATTTTTTTGGCAAAACCATGGTAGTGTTTTATTTTACTTGGTTCACTCAATTTTGTTTTTATTCATGCCAAACAGTTGCCTAGCACTCGCTAATTGTTCCTGATAAATTATTGTTTTGCTCCCAACTCTAAATTACGCGCTTGTCATCGTTTTAATTATTAATGGTACTATTTTTCTTTAATTGGTTAACTTGATATACCTTTTTTGATATCGTGTTATAAGTAGCATGTATAACTAACAAACATAAAGACGTACATGTTATTAAACTAAGGGTATGTTTGGTATGAGGTAATGGAATGGACGAATGAATGGAATGGACGAGGTAATGGAATGGACGAGGTAATGGAATGGACGAGGGAATGCAATGGATCATTACCATTCCATGTCTTATTTGGTTACCATGTGTGAACGGAATGAGTTATTATTGTGTATTGTTCGGTAGGCAAGAAAAACGGAGTAATAAAATCAGCGGTGAGTGGTGGTGGTCGGTGGTAGTGATTGTGGGTGGTTATAGGTGGCGGTGGTGGGTGTCGGCGGCGGTGATGGGTGGTGGTGGCGGCGGCGAGTGGCGGTGCGGCAGCGACGACGAGTAGTGGTGGTGGCAAGGTAGTCGTTGGTGGTGGGTGGCAGCAGAGGTGGCGGTTGGTGGCGACGGCGGCGGTTGGTGGTGGCTGTGGTGGTGGCGTCGACGATGGTGGTGGGCAGCGGCGGCGAGTGTCGTTAGCGGTTGGTCGCAACTATGGGTGATAACGGTGGCGAGTGGGTGGCGGCGGCGGCGGTGGCTGTCGGGATGAGGTGGTGGTAGGTGGCGGCAATGGCGTCGGTGGTGGGTGTTGGTAGTGGTGGGTTGTGGCAAAGGTGGTGGGTTGTGGTGTTGTTGATGAATGGTGCAAGAGGGGATGGAATGGGAAAAAAAACATGGGGGATGGAAGGAATGATTTGATGGAATGGAATGCATTTTGGAATGAGTGATTCCATTCTATTGACCAACAAAACACTCTTTCCTTCATTCACTCGTAATCATCCGTTCCATTTCACCTCTCATTCCTGCATACCAAACACTGCCTAAGAAATATTCGATTTAGCGCCCCACAACGCAGTCGACACATAACTCATAGTTTAGAAAAAAGAGAGAAGTACTTTATCCTTTTTTTTTTTTTTTTTTTGACTCTTTCAAAGTAATTGGTTAGAGAAAAAGATTTGTTAGAAAATTAATGGAGTTATATCATGATGTGGGATATCATATTGATTTTACAAATATTGTCTCACAATCAAGCCATGATGCATAATTAGTTTTTGATACATCGGAAACGTACCAAAAAAAAGCATAAAAACGTATATAAAGAAAAAAAAAGGAGTACGTATAACCAAAGATATTATTTAGAGCTTATAAACACCATAAAAGGATAAAAGAAAATACATTCACATCAAGGCGATAAACATAAATATTTTTTCGCAAAATAACTCAAATTTGTAGTGTCGCATGTTAATATATTATAGTTGACCTCACTCACTTTAGAACAAAATTTATGTCGAAACATAAACCAACTAGAAACATACATAAAATAAGCACGAAAACGTATATTTAATCTGATTCGTTTTGAAAAAAAACGTTTACGTCGAAACGTAGACCAACTTAAGGGTTGTTTGTTTAGCTCTTTATAAGGCTCTTAATGGTTCACACTTCGTACTGGTTCAGCAATTAATGGTTCAAATTGTTTATTTCGCGAGCTGATATTTAGAGCTTATAAACACCATAAAAGGATAAAAGAGAACACATTCACATCAAGGTGATAAACATAAATATTTTTTCGTAAAATAACTCAAATTTGTAGCGTCGCATGTTAATATATTATAGTTGACCTCACTCAGTTTAGAACAAAATTTATGTCGAAACATAAGCCAACTGGAAACATACATAAAATAAGCACGAAAACGTATATTTAATCTGATTCGTTTTGAAAAAAAACGTTTACGTCGAAACGTAGACCAACTTAAGGGTTGTTTGTTTAGCTCTTTATAAGGCTCTTAATGGTTCACACTTCGTACTGGTTCAGCAATTAATGGTTCAGATTGTTTATTTCGCGAGCTGATGTCTGAATGATTCAGACATTTGCCTCTGAATGGTTAAGAATTATACTAAGTCTGGATGGTTAAGACCTTTTATCTGAATTAGTCAGACATTTGCCTCTAAATTGTTAAGCATTACACTGACTCTTAATGGTTCAAATCCTTAACTGGTTCAGCACTTATTACTCATTCAAAAGTTGCCAAAAAGCCTAATGACACGTACATAAAAATACACACACAAAAAATAGTTTTTTTAAAGTAAAGTAACGAAAGGGGTAAACTCGAAACTTTAGAAATTCGAGGAGGTCAAAATAATATTTTAAAAACTTTTTACACTCGGTGACAAATTAGTTTTTTTAAAAGAAGTTAACGAACGAAAATAATTGAAGAATAATGTTAAATTAGTAAACTATTTAATAGGTTAAAAACGCATATTATATATGGGTAAAGTTGGAAAATTTGAAACCGGAAGAGAAGGTTTGTAAGAAGGGTCATGCTAATTACACACGCCAAAAATAATTTTCACACCCCTAAGCGTCGCGCTATGGCCAAAGCGGGGCGCTTAGGTCGACAAAAGTTGATACGAGGTTTGACTGACTGACTGACATGCAGAGATATAAAGGTGATACGAGGTTTCAGTTGTCCCGTGAACCCTAAGCGCCGCGCTATGGCCAAAGCGCGGCGCTTCGACCCCAAATGTTTACTTTAAATCCCTGCTCAGACTCAACATTCATCATTCGGTGATTTGTTTTTTGTCGATTTTCTTTGCTCTATTAGTTACATGTTTTGAAAAAACGATGTCGTGGTTAAGCAACTATCTTTTCGGTCAATATTCTGACGAGTCAGTTGTTCCTGATTCTTACGAGGGGACCGCTATTTCTGACTCATTTGAGAAACCGGTGTCGTCCAACTTGAGGGAGACAGAGGTTGTATGTGGCATTCGTTATCGTGATAACACGGTGATGCTGGATTTGAATACCCCTGTGGAGGACCCTTACGCACAACAAGGTTATTCGAATTTCGGTTACGGTGGCGAGTATAGCTTTGTACAGCAGGAGTGTTATCCAAACGACAGTTACGGTTGTCAACAGAGCTTACAAGGTTATTCGAATTTCGGTTACGGTGGCGAGCAAAGCTTTGTACAGCAGGAGTGTTATCCAAACCAGAGTTACGGTTGTGAACAAAGCTTTGAACATCAAGTTTATTCGAACCTCGGTGACGATGGTGAGCCGGAGGATGTGTCTGTTGACGAGGAAGGTTGTTACCCGGTTACATTTTCGTTTGATACAACGCAGACCTTTTCGTCACGTAAAGAGTTGGTGCGTTAGGTACAAGACACGGCAAAAGACAATGGTTACCTCATTGTGACTAATAGGTCGAATAAAAGAGGAGAGAATTACAAGATTTGGTTTCAATGTACTTTTGGTGGGGAGCATAAGAGTATAGCTATACAGAGGAAAACGGGTAGCAAGAAAATAGGCTGCCCGTTCGAGATGATCG
This sequence comes from Helianthus annuus, assembly GCF_002127325.2. Lineage (NCBI taxonomy): Eukaryota > Viridiplantae > Streptophyta > Magnoliopsida > Asterales > Asteraceae > Helianthus > Helianthus annuus. Next base: position 165,804,430 of record NC_035448.2, on the reverse strand, counting down.
GGTTTTCGGAATCATCCGGAAGTGTTTGGAGGATCGAGGTGACGAAGGCGAAGCATAACCATACTCCTATTGAAAACTTCGAGGGTCACGCGTATGCGAGAAGGCTTTCTTCGGAGGACAAAAAACTGGTTAAGGAGTTGGCAGAGCAAGATATTCCCAACCAAAGTATCTGGCGAACGCTGACAAAAAACAATCCGGCTAGAAAGCTTATTCCGAAAGATATACACAACGCTGTTCAGAAGATCAACGCCGAAAAAAATGTCGGTAAGTCTCCGATGCAAAAACTTGAAAACATTCTTATCGAAAAAAATTACACTTATTACATGCGCACGAATGAGATATCGAACGAAGTTGAAGACGTCTTCTTTGTTCACGAAAAATCATTCACTATGTGGTGTGCCTTCCCGCATGTGCTAATGATTGACGCCACCTACAAAACGAACATGTACAACCAGCCATTTGTTCAGGTCGTAGGCATGACGTCGACAAACAAATCGTTTACGGCTGCTTGTGCGGTAATTTCCGCTGAGAAGTTAGAGAACTACCTATGGGTGTTGCAGAGGATCAAGTCTATGCTGGCAGGATGTATGGAACCGCGCGTGATTTTAACAGACAAGGATTTTGCGCTAATGAACGCGTGTGAACAAGTTTTTCCAAAAGCGCATAAGTATCTTTGCCGGTTCCATATTCAACAAAATATTAATAAGAACAGCAAGAAGAAATTCTCTGACAAGGAGTGGAAAGAATTCGTACGTACATTTTGGACATTGTGCGAGTCTACGACCGAGGAAATATACAGGTATAACTTGGAAAACCTTGAAGCACAACTGAAAGAAGATGACCGTGAACGTGAGTATTTCTTACATAATTATGTTCAAATTTTATATAATAACAAAAACTGACTATTTACGTTTTTTAATTTTAGAGGTTTTTGATTATTTGAAGAAATCCTGGTTGGATCCGTACCGTGAAAAGTTTGTATCTTGCTGGATTAACAAAACTATCAACTTTCACCAAACTACGACCAACAAGGTTGAGGGCATGCATGCAACATTAAAAAGTCACTTTCCAAGTCATCGCAACACACTGGATAAACTTGTACTGTATGTTGATCATGTTGTTGATAGACAATACGCCGAGATTAGAAGTAGCTTTGAAACAAGCCTCCGAAAAGTGATGACGCACCACAAGAATCAGCCCATGCTTGCATATATTCTCAGAAAGGTTTCAATATATGCGATTGAGCTTTTGAGTATGGAACTAAAACGTAAGGAAGACGGGTTGAGAGCCTACGGTGCAAGCTGTGGTTGCCAACTTTTTACTAGCTGTGGTTTGCCATGTGCCTGTCATTTGGAAAAGATGGAAAATAACGGTAATTAATATTTTTGACCTTTCTCGGTATGATTTTGCCACCTAATTTGTTTTCATCCACATGTCAGCAAATCCGGATCACACACATAGACGTGTTTTGGAAGAAGCATGACTTCAAGCCTGCAAGGAATAACATAGAGGATATCGATGTAGACGCGGAATTTGAAAAATTGAAACAACAGATCGATCCAACACCCCCTCAAGTGAAAAGGAGCTTCTTTGAAAAGTTTCAGCAAATCCTCAATCCAGGGAACAATAACAAAAAACCTCCTGCTGTTCTGAAGAAAACTCGTGGTCGCCCAACATTGAAAACGCAGGAAGAAAGAAAGGTTGAAACCGCTAGAAAAAGCTCTTACATTCCGTTAGAAGAAACTTGGGTCGAGGCCTCAGACGATCTTCCCCGTCACAGCTCGTACATATCACCCGAAGATTCTAGAAGAGAAAAGAATACCAAACCGCTCAACCTACACCCTGATTTCCCGATGATCAAGCTCGGTCCTAAGACGGATATAGCGATCCGCAACTACGCATCTCAGATTCCCAAAGTGATCCATCCATACATCGTTAGAATAAAGGACGTGAAACCAGATGGTCATTGTGGGTTTTGATCGGTGGCTGTTGGGTTAGGAGTGAAACAAAATTCATATTTGATGATCCGGAAACAACTTCTAAAGGAGTTACGTATGAACGAATCGCTTTGAAGGCAGGTTTTCGATCCGTAGAACATAGGACATTATGATGCGCTGGTTACACGGATCGATTTCAAGGGGGTGGGACGAGCAGGTATCGAAAATTACATGACGATGCCTGAGATGGGGTTTCTTATTGCCCAACGATACGGTGTGATTGTTCACACCTTCGAAATTCGTGGGAGCGATACAATTTTCCCTCTGTTGGGCGGGCCAAACGAAGCTGAGCAACCTCCCCTGGTGGTTGCGGTTGTGTTCGTCGACGACGGGCATTTCATACATGTAGAGCGTGGAGGTTGTTATCCAATGCCTCCCCCAAACCTACTCTGGAGAGCGAACAGAACAGAGCGCGCAGCAGCCTGACATACATTATACATGGATCAGATCAACGCGTACGAAATGCTTACGTATCGTCCCCCTGACCTTAATGTAACCCCATATGTTCACGATGTATCTTAAATGTGTTTAATAATAATCACGTTTGTGTTTGTTCAATATATGCCTTACATCACGTTAAAACCGAATGTCACCGACACGACCCAATCAGATTCAATACGCACTTGTACGACCCAAAATGACAATATACATCATAATACTACAATTCATGAAAAAATACGTCATGTTCATGTACGGTAGGCGGCTTATACACATAACACTTCTCACATGAGTACTTGTGCTTTCAAACCAAAATGATACGAAATAACGGAATAAGACATCACACGTAACCGATTTGATCCGGAACTTGCAGTATAGTCCATATATATATTAAAAAATGATGTATAATGGAAAAAACGTAAAATTTAGACTATTATCGACGCGTTTGTGAATTAAAAACAATTTTAAAAAAATTAAAAAAGGCCCAAAGCGCCCCGCTTAGGTCATAACGCTGCGTTTTGGACATCAAAGCGCCGCGCTATGGCCATAGCGGGGCGCTTCGGTCCCTCGTTATACCAGAAGCGGGGCAGCTTCTCCCCCACTTCACCCAAAAACAAAAAACACACACACAAGGGGCGATTTCACACATTAGAGCCGTCGGTCGATTTTTCAAGCTTTGAACCGCTAAAAGGTAAGATCGAACACCCTTAATCGTTTCGGTATATCCTACATGTTGATTATTGCGTTGATTGGGGTCGGCTGAACAGATCTGGCAGGTTCTGTTCTTCAAAATGAAGAACCAAAGCGCCACGCCGAGGCCAAAGCGGGGCGCTTTGGTTCATGTTTATTTTATTTTTATTATTTATTATTAGTTTAATTATTATTATTTGTTTATTATTATTTGTTTAATGTTATTATTATTTGTTTAATATTATTTGTTTATTATTATTTGTTTAATATTATTATTATTATTTGTTTAATATTATTTGTTTATTTAATATTATTTGTTTAATATTATTTGTTTATTTAATATTATTATTTGTTTATTTAATATTATTATTTGTTTATTTAATATTATATTTTCAACGTGCAGGGATGGATTCCTCCGATGACGAGATTGAGCATATGGAGGCTGAGGGAGAGGTGGGGGACGAGGGAGAGCCGGCATGTCTGTACCTGCAGTTTCCGCAGGGTTCACGGGCGAGGGGAGATGCGCTAGGTTGCGCACCATAGAGATTGGGGGGCATGTAGGGATAGACTAGGAGCTGCTGACTACCTTGGGAGAGGTCGAGCGGGCGCGTGATATAGTTGGACTAGATTCTCCTTGATCGCGCCTATTTGAGTTAGCGATGGAGGACTCGTACCCTGAGCTTACGGTTGAGTTTCTTTCTACGTTTACATACGCGCCGCATCCGGCGGATTACGTGGAGGACCCGGATTTTCCAGTCCACGAGGTTACATTCCGTCTCGCCGGTCAGGAGTTTCAGATGAGTGTGCGGCAGTTTGCTGTTCTTACAGGTTTGTACACAGAGCCTGAGCTTGATACTGATTTATATACGCAGGCGGTTACGATGATGGACAGGCAGACGCTTATCAGTTTCTAGAGGGCCATTTCCAGGGTTCCCTTTGGGAAATCCTGGCAAAAGGCCACCACCATTAGAGACCCCTTGTACCGATACCTGCACCATGTTATCGCGTCATCTATCGCAACGCGGGGTAGCAGCAGGGAGAAGGTCAACCTCAGTGACCTTTTCTTTCTATACTGCCTCATTCGCCGCCAGCCCTGCGATCTAGCAGCCTGCCTGGCAGATTACTTTGCCACAGCATACCACCGGCAGCTCCGCGGGCAGCTGCACAGTGGCTCATACATCACCGCCATTGCACGCTCGCTAGGGATCGTGCCCGAGCATGATCTGCTGCTGTCCGATCCGATCCCGTCATCCAGGTTGGGCCGCGCGTCAGTATCTAGCATGCAGATCACTCGTATCTTTGATGTTGGTCTGAGGTTCAAGGGTCGTGACGGGCTGATTTGGCAGCCGGAGGTGTTGCCGGAGGTCATGCCGGTTGTTATTGAGGTGAGGCCTGGAGTGTTAGCCCCTCCTGATGTTCAGCAGGCTGCTCGGCAGGCTCAGCTAAAGGCTCTGGGCATCGATCAGCCTCAAGATCAGCCTCAGGATCAGCCTCAGGCTCAGCCTCAGGATCCGGCTCAGGAGGAGCATGTCGAGGAGATCCCGTTACCACCAGTTCAGCCAGCTCCTGAGCCGCCACAGTACCCGCAGCACGTTTACGCTGACCTGCCTCCGGCAGCGTGTGAGGTGGCTCGGGACTTCGACCGGCGCCTCAGACGTCAGGGCGCACGCATTGACTGGATCGTCCAGACGCTCGTTGATCTACGAGAGCTCGCTGCGTTGCCTCCACTTCCCCTCCCACCGTCCCCACCGCACGAGGATTAGTACATTACTTTGTTTGTTTAGTGTTTTGTTATGTATTATGTACTCAGTTGTACCTTTTTGTTGTGTATTGTATGTACAAAGTGATATATATATATATATATATATATATATATATCTATACTACTTTATAAAACATATCCAAGGGACTTCTTAATGTCCAAAAAAATTCCATTAAAACACCATTAAAGCATGATGTACAATCCTCTAAAGCACAACATAATTTGCTTTTCCTATTCTACCCTCACTCACAAAACAAGCCGGAGAACAAAAACAACTTAACAGCTCATTAGGGTTTCTGTCTTTCACATCCGCCCCATTTCTTCTCTCTCTCTCTCTCTCTCTCTCTCACCAGGCGATAACCCTTAGATCTCACCAGGCGATAACCCTTAGATCTTAAACAACATTAGATCTGTAAATATTATGGTTTCTTTCTCGGCTATGACCCTAGATCGATGGATTTCACCGGCGTTTTCAAATCTCAGGTAACATCTTTTTTACCTCTCGGCATTTTTGGTTTGAAATTTGAGTTGGATCTGTTGAATTTTAGGGTTTATTTCTCCGGCGATAACCCTAGAGATAGATGGATTTCACCGGCGTTTTCACATCTCAGGTACCTATTTTCTACTTGCAGATCTGTTAATGGTTAGGGTTTTTTCTTGCAGATCTGTTAAACAACATTAGATCTGTAACTATTTTCTGTCTTTGGATCTGTTGAATTTTAGGGTTTATTTCTCCGGCGATAAGCCTAGAGATAGATGGATTTCACCGGCGTTTTCACATCTGAGGTACCTATTTTCTACTTGCAGATCTGTTAAATTTTAGGGTTTTTTCTTGCAGATCTGTTAAACAACATTAGATCTGTAACTATTTTCTGTCTTTGGATCTGTTGAATTTTAGGGTTTATTCCTCCGGCGATAACCCTAGAGATAGATGAATTTCACCGGCGTTTTCACATCTCAGGTACCTATTTTCTACTTGCAGATCTGTTAAATTTTAGGGTTTTTTCTTGCAGATCTGTTAAACAACATTAGATCTGTAACTATTTTCTTGCGGATCTGTTAAATTTTAGGGTTTTTTTCTACTTGATTTGTGAAAGAATAATCTTTTTAACATTTGGATACTGTTATGTTTTAGTCATGTTTTAATCGGTAAAGTTATCGGATACTGTTAGCATCTTACGTTTTTTAAGCTCAGTTTTAATCGGTAAAGTTATCGAATACAGGGGTGCAGTTTTGAGTTTTAATCGGTAAAGTTATCCAAAGGACTTCTTAAAGTCCATAAAAGTTATCCAAAGGACTTCTACAATTATAACTATGTTCAAAGAATAATCTTTTTAACATTTGTAAACAGTTAAGAATTTTAGAAAGAAATATGTTTATTTTACTGTTTTACTGAATCTGTCATTTTCATTTGATTTTAAGAATTTTAGAGCTGGCTTATGTTTCCTTGTGGGGAGTACAACTCAAGTTACATCCCGAATGGCAAGTTACTTTGGAGATGAAGGCTTTGGAGATTGGTGAGAAGGCCCGAGAAGCCATTCTCAGTCGCAATTATGACCAGGTAAAGGATCGTACTCTTCTGCTTGGATAAGACATTATTTGGTACGCCTCTTCGGATTGGGTAATGGGTCAAAACTGGTAATATTTCGGTACGAAATGATTTGGAATTGTGTATTATATTTTATATGACTTTCTAAATATTTTTGTGTTTTTGTTTCAAGATATACTTCATCTTGTTGGTTTTAAACAAGAAACCAACATCTTGTTGGTTTTGTACTAATATTTAAAATGCTATAGTGTTAAGGTTTATCTACTGTTTGAAATAAGCTCTTTTTAATATAAAGTTTGAGATTACTTGAAACTTCTTATTTCAACACTAGATTAAGAACTGCAAGTTAACCTTGTAATATGTTAATAATTATCTTTTTAATCTTTTTTGTGGGGAGTACAACTCAAGTTACACTTTGCTCTCAATCAATTCCTCATTTGAAGATGCAATTGATGATGCTATTGAAAAGCTTCTTGCTCGTATGTAAGTTACTGACTACTGATATCTACAATAACGGGTCAAAACATATAGTTGGTTTTGTACTAATATTTGAACAAGCCCAACTAAAAGATGTTATGTGCACAGGTTGAAAAGAGGGAATAGTGGTCAACAGTGGTTGGTATGCTGAAAAGAGGTGAACTATGGTCAGACTTCAGCAGTCTGCTGCTGAAAAGAGGTTGAAAAGAGGGAATAGTTGTCAACAGTGGTTGGTATGCTGAAAAGAGGTGAACCGTGGTCAGACTTCAGCAGTCTGCTGCTGAATGCTGCTGAAAAGAGGTGAGTGGTCAGAATTCAGTCTGTACATCTACTTATTTTGTTTAAATTTACAGCTTTTCTTGGTCAACTTAAAAAGTAGATGTTTAGTATTTTTAACATTATATATTCAGGTTTAAAAAGTAGATGTCAAAAGTACAACTACTTTAGAGGTTATATATAGTAGATTTAAGCTTCATAAACTCTATCCAACTTTCTACAAACACTACACACCCACCTTCACCTTCTTCAGTTTGCTGCTACATAGTATGAACAACATTTATAAAATCAATTCAACCGTCTAATTGCAAGTTAGTGTCAGTTTAACTTAACGCTACTTTTAAAGCTCAGTTTTGTTATATTTGTATTCCTAACAAATTGTGTTTTATTTCATTTCAGAATACTATTTTCATCTGGGTCTTCCATTGTTTCTCACCTCTATACATTTGATTCATAAGCTGAGCCTGTGAGGCTATGATGCATAAGCTGAGCCTGTGAGGCTATGATGCATAAGCTGAGCCTGTCGACTCTATGATGCATAAGGTGAGCTTGTGTTCTTAATATGTCTGAACTGAAACTGTTAAGGCTATGATGCATAAGCTGAGCCTGTGAGGTTACATATGTGTTTCTTGTGCTTAAAACACTTGTACATCATGCTTTAAAGGTTGTTTAAGTTTAGTGGAAGAAATGGGGCGGATGTGAAAGACAGAAACCCTAATGAGCTGATAAGTTGTTTTTGTTCTCCGGCTTGTTTTGTGAGTGAGGGTAGAATAGTAAAAGCAAATTATGTTGTGCTTTAGAGGATTGTACATCATGCTTTAATGGTGTTTTAATGGATTTTTTTTGGAAAATTACTCTTGTACATCATGCTTTAAAGCGGGGTTACATAACACAATAGACTGTGATGATGATTGTATTTTGAGGGTACATAGAAGATCCGAGTAGCATCTTGGCGGGGCAATATCCAGGTTGCATAGTTCTCACTTTGCAACCGTGTGTTGCAGCCATGGCTTTACCCGTAGTTGTGTTCACACTTTCCTCAATTACATGTCTGAGTCTTCAGGTGTTGATAGATAGATTGAATGAAACTTTATATAGGATCCATTAAACTAAAAACGGGTCAAGTTAACCATTATATGATCCGCGTGGAAAACAAGTTTTCAACACTTGTGCTTAACAGGTTTGTACAATGGGCTTTAAAGAGTTGTAAGTTTATCTCTTTTGAGCTTGTGTTAAAGCGGGGTTACATAACACAATAGACTGTGATGATGATTGTATTTTGAGGGTACATAGAAGATCCGAGTAGCATCTTGGCGGGGCAATATCCAGGTTGCATAGTTCTCACTTTGCAACCGTGTGTTTGCAGCCATGGCTTTACCCGTAGTTGTGTTCACACTTTCCTCAATTACATGTCTGAGTCTTCAGGTGTTGATAGATAGATTGAATGAAACTTTATATAGGATCCATTAAACTAAAAACGGGTCAAGTTAACCATTATATGATCCGCGTGGAAAACAAGTTTTCAACACTTGTGCTTAACAGGTTTGTACAATGGGCTTTAAAGAGTTGTAAGTTTATCTCTTTTGAGCTTGTGTTCTTAATATGTCTGAACTGAAAGTGTTTGAGGCTATGATGCATAAGCTGAGCCTGTCAGGTTACATATTTGTTTCTTGTGCTTAAAACACGTGTACATCATGCTTTAAAGGTACCTATTTTCTACTTGCAGATCTGTTAAATTTTAGGGTTTTTTCTTGCAGATCTGTTAAACAACATTAGATCTGTAACTATTTTCTGTCTTTGGATCTGTTGTTTAAGTTTAGTGGCAAATTACTCTTGTTGTGTACTCCGGATTTTGTGTTCTTAATCTGTCTGAACTGAAAGTGTTTGAGGCTGTGATGCGAAAGCTGAGCTTGTGTTCTTAATCTGTCTGAACTAAAAGTGTTGAGTCTATGATGCATAAGCTGAGCTTGTGTTCTTAATCTGTCTGAAGTAAAAGTGTTTTGAGGCTGTGATGCAAAAACTGAGCCTGTGTAATCTATCTGAACTGAAAGTGTTTGAGGCTGTGATGCAAAAACTGAGCCTGTGCAAGGTTCGCTCGGTCCAACAACTCAAGCAAATGTTTTCTTTGCATTTTAGGGGGAACATGAGTGCTTCTCTCCACAGGGCATACAAAACACAGGTTATTGGCGGCAACCCGCCATATTTAACATATAAAAAAACTTTATATGTTAAATTTGGCGGGCTTCCGCCAACAACCTGTGTCTTGTATGCCCTGTGGAGAGAAGCACCCATCTTCCCCCTAAAAAACATAGAAAACATTTGCTTGAGTTGTTGGACCGAGCGAACCTTGCATAATGCGTCAAGGGAAACTATTGATCGAGCGAGACATTTGTTCAGGTATCCTTATTTCATGATAAAATGATTATTGATAGCTGTGCATAAACTAATCGCAAGTTTGTTTGGTATATGCAGGGTAATAGGGAACAGCAGTGTTCAGCACTGTGTCATTCTTGCTTGGTGCCATCACCTCAGTTGTCTCTGGCTTACCATCCGTGTACTTTACTAAAATTTGATCGGTGCAGTGAGCATGCGAGCGCAACAAGTGCAGCCGCAGCGGCGCGGTGAGGGCAGCCGCAACGAGCGCAGCGGCATGGCTAATAAAAAAATAAAAAAACTGCCACCTCTAAGTAGATATGTATCAGAATGTACAAATTCATATTTATTGTTTTGTTTATGCGTTTAATCGTTTGATTAACGACTCGATTGATTTGTTTGTAACCATTTGTCTGTAAACGAACTTATTTATCTTACTTTAATTTTTGTATTAAGCATCATCTATCGCGCCTTTGCTGACTGACTTTTATAGATCACTACTTTAGGGAGAATGAACAATTATCCAAATATGGAGATACTAAATCTGCTCGAGGTATGATGCTGGTTGAACTTAAGAAACTAATTGAAGGAAATCCTTTATTTTGTGACAAATTTCAGTTCCAAACCTTAGGAATTCAAGATTAAGGACTCTTACAAACCTAAGACTGTTTGGGAAATTTTTGACTATGTTTTGTACATCTTACAATATAGTAGTTAATGTTAGTTATTTGTGAATTTGTATCACAATTTGAACCAACAAAAGCCTAGGTAGTCCGTCTATTTCAGGTAACATAACTAGAATCAAACAATTTTCTTTGTTTTCTCCTGAGTCGCACAATAACCACCAAACGCCATCACGAAACCACCAATCGCCGCAAATCGCTGATTCTCGCCGCTGAAGAAGGCCTCAACCGACCATCACATTCTGCTACACTACCACCATCGTCGTCACAAGCCACATTGGAAACTACATCCCCGTAGATAGCCCTAAACTCACCAACTTAAGTGATACCACTCCCGCCGCATCGCGCGGGTAAGTGACTAGTATATATATATATATATATATATATATATATATATATATATATATATATATAGGATAATGCTAGATAAAAAACCCTAAAATTCTTAGAAAACTCTGGAAACCCAAATGGGAAGCCATTTTTACCCAACCTCCCGACATTTTTTTTTTGAAAAAAATTACACATGTAATATACATGTTTTAGAGTGTTTTGGGCCAAAAAAAACAAAAAAGCGCCGAAGGGATTTTTTTAAAAAAAATAAACAAATTTCAGCTCCTAACACGTGTTAAGCAAAAAATCCATAATTTCGCTGAAAATTGCTGAAACTTGTTTTTTTTTTTTTAAAAATATCCCTTCGGCGCTTTTTTGATTTTTTTGGCCCAAAAGTCTTAAAAACATGTATATTACATGTGTTATTTTTTTCAAAAAAAAAAAAATGTCGGGAGCTTGGGTTTTCTCGGGTTTTTTATATATATAGGGTTTTCTATCTAGCCCTACCCTATATATATATATATATATATATATATATATATATATATATATATATATATATATATATATATATATATATATATATATTGCAGTTAATCTTCTATTTACATCACGTTGGTTCTGGATTGTTTACGTTTAATTCTTATGGCTTTTTGTACATTGTATTTAACGTGTTCGTTTAATTTAACAAAATAAACAACGTTAAGAACTTATATTATACACATTCTATAAAAATAATGACGTAATTATAAAACAACTATGAATTATATGTAATAAAACTAAAATAAAAAATTTTCCTCCAAAAATCTCTATCAAACTAATTCAAACAAAAATCCCTACCAAACTAACCCACATCAACCCAAATCCAATCTGTATAAAAAAACATTCAAAGCGCCGCGCTATGGCCAAAGCGGGGCGCTTTGGTCTTGGTCAACAGACAAGGACTGACTTCTGTCAGTCCTTGTCTGTTGACCAAGACCAAAGCGCCCCGCTTTGGCCATAGCGCGGCGCTTTGGATGTGCAAAAAGACAAAATGCGTGTGCGAATAAACCCACCCTTGTAAGAATTGTAAAATGAATTAGAGGTTCTACACTTAATGATTCAAATTGTTGTTTCGTAAGCTGATGTCTGAATGGTTCAAATATTTGTTTCTGAATGGTTAAGGAATATATTAATTCTGAATGGATAAGATATCTTATCTGAATTGATCTGACATTTTCCTCTGAATTATTACGCATTATACTAACTCTTAATGGTTTAAATCTCTTACTGATTTACATTTAATGGTTCAGACCTCTTACTATTCAGAAGTTACCAAATAATCACTTAGTAGTCTAGGGGTTAGAATTGACATTTGTGAAAGTTGATGAGGTTTGACGGTGAAAAAGCCCACCGACATTGGTTTTTAAGATTATATAGAATAGAATTTGAACCGAAACTTACGCAAGTAATGCTATTTTCAGTTTTTAACCTTAACCAGAACGGCAGAACTTAGGAGTATAGGTTCTTTTCTCTTTAAAGTTTTCTAGATGGTACATATGGTTAGGTACGTCATGATCATGTAACTTGCATTATATGTATTTATAGGTGAGCATATTAAAAAAAGACTATTACATATGTGAAAGGAAAAGATTTATGTGGACTAGACCTGTGGAAACCCCTTTAAAACCTTAAACCGTAGGCCATTTTTTTCTCACCAACTCAACATTACATACTTGCTCTATCTAGGTGATCTTCAACCACATTTCTTCCTCACTTGTATTTTTCTATTTAATCTTGATAATAATCTAATGTTGTTTTTGTTACTTTTTTTTTAAATAATTTTAGGCGTTTTGTTTGACAAAGAAAAATGTCTACCCGAAAGCTTGCTTGCACTTACGCTCCTAGTGGTGGTGGTGGCGGCGGCGGCGGCGGCGGTGGGGGTGGGGGCGGCGGCTGCGGAGGCGGTGGAGGCGGCGGAGGCGGACGCTAAAATTTGATGTGCATGCTACCTTTTAAATTTGTGTTGTTTAGACTTTATGTGTTGAAGATTGTGTGTTGTGTTTTATCGTTTTCTGCTGAACCTTGAGAAACAATGGGTGCTTGTTTTATATGTGATTGTGATTGTGTGTTTAGTGCACTATAAGCTATAACATTGTTGTGGTTGTCTTTGTTGATTGAAATTTGATGGTATTATTGAATTTTTTTTGTTGCTGTTTTGGTGTGTATTTTCAAAATTTTGTAATTTGTAATAGTACTAGGTGATGCCTCGCTCACGTTGCGGGCGATTGCTGAATAATTCTCAACCAATAAAAAAAGCAGTACTATAGTTTTGATAGAAAAAAAAATAAAACGATGACAAGATCGCAATTTTGAGCTCAGGGCAAAACAGTAATTTGTAAAGACTAATGAGCGAGTGTTAGGCAGCTTCTTGACACGATTTTTAGCTGGGGCAAAGTCCTATTTTTTTTAGTTAAATCGTAATTTTTAGCTAGAGGAAAACCATATTTTTATTTTGAACTGGTGGCAAAAACATTTTTTTTGAATTGAGGGTGATATCGTAATTTTGAACCGAGGGGAATTTCGTAAATTTTAGCTGGGGGGCAAAAGCATAATTATATTTTGAACTGGGGGCAATTACGTAATTTTAAACTGGATATAAAATAATAAACTGGTGTAAAAATCGTAATTTTGAGCCTTGGGAAAAACAAAATTTTATTTTGAAACTGTGGTGAAAACGTAATTTTGACTGAGGGTAAAAGCATAATTTTTTTACCGAGGGCGAAATCGTACTTTAGCTCGAGGCAAAAGGGTAAATATATTTTGAAACTGGGGCAAAACCATATTTTTTAACGGGGGCAAAGCCGTAATTTTAAAATGGATATAAAATAATAAACTGGTTGGTCCAGTGGGTATTGATCGCCGCCCATTTGAACCAATGGCAGAGAAACACTATTCCGGGACAAAAACGTAATTTTAAAGCAAGTATAAAATAATAAATTGGTTAGTACAATAGGGAAGGCCGGCCACCCATTTCAGCCAATTGTTGCGAACCACTATTCCCGACATATGAAATGTTGTTGAAAATAAGTTGTATTATATTATTCTAAAATTCTGGATGAGATATCGAGATCCAACAAAATGGAAACTTGTATAATGCTGAAGAGGGATGCAGAAGCATATGATCGAGAGGTAAAAAAAATCAAGATCAAGATCAGGAGAATGTAATTTTGATTAATCTTGGACCTTCTTGATGTTTGTAAGCTTACAAAACACAAAACCCTAATTACCTGGATTTTGATTTTCACAAGTGTGTATCAATTCATTGCTCATATTTATCGGATGTGTCAACAAGTACATTACTCGTTTATATGATTTATTTCTTGTGTTTTGTATCCTTAGAGGTAATTATGTAAAATATTAACCTCCAATTGGTGAAAATTTTATTTTAAGCAGTTTGGCTTTTTATTGCAAAAATAACAAACTACTTATAAAGTCTTCATTTATAATTATCGGCTAAGGCACATAGGGTTTAGACTCAAGACATGAACATTGTATCATGTTTTTCTTTTCTTTTTTTTTAGTGGCTCCTTTAGCTGCTTGCTAAGACCATATGGTGTGGAGGGGCTTGAAACTTTAACGTTATTTGATATATGGAGGTCACGTCAACGAACGCCGAAAAGTATCATGGTGGAAAAAAAGGAGGTGTAGAAATGGGCATGGAAAGGTGGCGTTATTCGACATGTAACACACATTTTTTATTATTAAATTAAATTTAAAATTGATTAAAATCTATTAAATTTAAATAAAAACCAATTAATACTAATTGATCATATAACTTCAAAATTAAACACATTACATAACTTAAAATTAAAGACATTACAAACAAAATTAAAAAATTAAAGTCACGCCCGTACACGTTATGGAACTCGATGAGATCGACTTGGATGATGTCGAATTCGTTTAGCTCACCATCGTCATTGTCAACACCATTGAGAATCCCTTCAAATCTTGTACTATCAATATGAATCATCTGAAAACGTGAATAAAGTGTATCCTTGGATCGGATGGCCTCACCCGTACGCATACAAAATTCTTGATAAACTCGTTCCCAAAACGAAGATGTGTGTAACGAAGGCCTTTGGTTGTTCACCACCGCGACCCACGATTCGCATAACGTGATGTCCTCTTCTAGGATCCATAGAATAACCGGCATTGTAATAAGATGAAAGTTGAGATTTTTGTTGAGAGGTTTCGATCGCACCCCCGGTCATCCAAGAATACCATTCCCCGTCCTCGTATTCATCATACACGGGAGGAGAATCAAAGATAGTGTCGCCGTTGGTAGGATGCTCCTCATCCCCGGATAACTCGTCCCGGACAAGTTCTTCCGGTTCCGTTTCCTTCCACGTCGACGGTAATACTAATCCCAATCCAGGGATTAGGGTTGTAGTTGTCCAACCCGCTCAACTGATCCCAATCCATGGGTAAGCCATGCGAGTTGTCGGTCATGCTCAACTTCACGATTGATCAAATCCGAAGCACCTTCACTGTTGCCTCTATCAACGGTTCTATGATTACGCGAATACTTACTTCCATAACGAGCCATTTGAACAACCAAGGCTCTGATACCAACTGATGCAGCTTCGCGTGCAATCAAATAACTCAAGAATGATTGATTAATCAAAGATGATAAAACGAACCAAAGGGTTCAAGAACAAAGTTCTTATCATAAAAAATCAATCAAAAACTAAGAAATAATAAAATCTAGATCCCCTTATACAGGTGAGGAATTATAACTCAAAAGGAAACCAAAATCACAAAATATTAAGAAACTAAAACTCAAATAATGTCTGTATATATTCCTGCATCAGTTTACGTCAAAACATACATAAAAACATTTAATAATTGACCCAACTCGTTTAAAAAAAAATTACGTTAAAGCATAGAAGAACCCGAATTTATACCGATATGAGCATAAAAATAAAAGCGTAAGAAAATAGTTTTAGGATAAGCTCGAAACTTTAAAACTTGAAGTTAGAGGGTTATTATAATTCTATAGCAAAGTGTAGAGGTAGAATGGGTTACACGCAGTGGCGGACCCATGATTTTTTTCATTGGGTTTCATTTTTTGTGTTAGAATTTTTCACAAGCAAACATTAAAATTTTCGGGTCGGTCGTCGTAGTCGGGTCGAGGTTAGAAAATAATGTAGAAGCATTTCGTGGACATGAAACCACTACATCATTAAGAACCATTTTTAAGAATCAAGTTATTAAATTTTGGTGATTAATAAGTTGCTTGAAACCAATAGCTACCTAAACAACACAACTACTTCACATAACTCCAAAATTTTGTTTAATCTTTTTTTAACGCCACTATATGTTGAAAGTCTTATTTAGTAATCAAATGTGAAATAAAATCATTCGGAGACATTAAATTTGTCATTTTAAAAAAGCAAATTATAGGTTCAATGGGTGATTGTGGTGTTTTAAAACAGTAGTTTAATTTTGATGGAAAAAATAAACTAAAAGACAAGAGATGTAAGACTTGAATTTGAGACCTACTTGTTGGAACACAAAGAGATTCACCACCATACCATCTTTGCTTTTAATACTATGAGGTCCAATTAATTTATTTTATGGGGTCATTGAAAAATTTAACATACCGGTTCTACTATATTTTTTTTAAATATTGGGGTCTGTGTACCCCGACCCGCATCATGTAGATCCGTCCCTGGTTACATGTCAAAAGTTTGAAGGTTAAAAAGAAGTTAGAAAGTATAGATGCTTTTTTGTCAAGTTAAAAAGTAGAAAGCTCATTTTTATTAAGTTAGAAAGTTTGTTTTTGTGATGTTAGAAATTTGAGGGGAGATTTAGGTTGAATTTTATTAAAATAGAAAGTAGTTACCGACCTTTGAATTTAAGATTATTATTAAAATAGAAGGTGGTTACCAACCTTTGAATTTAAGATTATATAAATAAATAGGTGAGCATATTAAGAAAAGAAAATTACATATGTGAAAGGAAAAGATTTGTGTAGACGAGAACTGTAGAAACCCCTTTAAAACCTTAAACCGTAGGGCATCTTTTTCTCACCAACTCAATATTACGTACTTTCTCTCTCTAGGTGATCTTCAACCACATTTCTTCCTCACTTCTCACTTGTATTTTTCTATTTAATCTTGATAATAATCTAATGTTGTATTTGTTACTTTTTTTTTAAATAATTCTAGGTGTTTTGTTTGACAAAGAAAAATGTCGACCCAAAAGCTTGCTCGCACTTACGCTCCTAGTGGTGGTGGTGGCGGCGGCGGCGGTGGCGGCGGCAACTCCGTGATGGTGGTTGAGCTGCAGCATAACCACCACCACCACCACGACCACCACCATCACGGCCACCACCACGGGCACCACCACCACCACGGGCACCACCACCACCACGGGCACCACCACCACCACGGCCACCACCACGGCCACCACCATGGCCACCACCACTACATAGCCGCCACCACCACCACCACCACTAAGATAGAATGGTAAATAACTTTTCATTATTATTTATAAAATTTTTTGTGTTTTTGTTACATGTTTTTTTTTTTTTTTTTTTTTTTTTTGTATACACAGGAAGTGATTCAAGAAGAGAGTGATTAAAAGTTGGGATTTGGGTTATTTGATGAGTAGAAACCCTAGCTTTATTGGTATGTTTTAGTTTAACATTGATCATCTTTGATGTGGCTGCTACCTTTTAAATTTGTGTTGTTTAGACTTTATGTGTTGAAGATTGTGTGTTGTGTTTTATGGTTTTCTGCTGATCCTTGAGAAATAATGGGTGTTTGTTTTATATGTGACTGTGATTGTGTGTTTAGTGCATTATAAGCCAAAACATTGTTGTGGTTGTCTTTGTTGGTTGAAATTTGATTGTATTATTTAATTTTGTTTGTTGCTGTTTTGGGGTGTATTTTCAAAATTTTGTAATTTGTAATAGTATAGGTTGTATTATATTATTCTAAAATTCTCGATGAGATGTATTCGAGATCCAACAAAATGGAGACTTGTATAATGCTGAAGAGGGATGCAGAAGCATATGATCGAGAGGTAAAAAGATCAAGATCAAGATCAAGATCATGAATTTAATGATAGAAGACTCAGGGAAACATGAGTTGGATCTTTGAGCCAAACGGGTTTTACCGGTAATTTCACTGTCGTGCCTACGGGCGGGTGGGTTACCAGGTTTTCCCCAGAATTGGTGGTGAACTCGGGTTACTCTTGGAGTACTCCGTTTGTCCAGTGAGTGCCCCGAAAGTACTCGGGATTGAGTTTGTTGGCCGTTAAAAAAAAATCAGGAATTTAAATTTGATTGTCTTGGACCTTCTTGATGTTTGTAAGCTTACAAAACACAAAACCCTAATTACCCGCATTTTATTTTCAGAAACGTGTATCAACGAGTTGACGCATACCCACGCGTTGCAGCGGGACTTATTACACACCATGAAATGATTAAAAAAAAAAACCTAATGACTAAGATGTGTCTATACTATACCTTAGCCAAGCGTTTGCTAAGTTAATTAGGATTGATTTGCATTTTTGGTTGGTCTTTTTAAAGAGGCACATAGTTCTCCTTGCTAATGAATGTTACAAATAAATTGTTGCTCTTATTTGTTTCTAAACCATCACAAACTTCACCCCGTTGCTCTTATTTTTTTTTCTCATCCAAAAATGTTGCAAACTTCACCCACCCGCCGCACAATTATTTTTGCTTTCCTCTATTTATACGGGCTAACGAATCATTAGAGACAAAGAGAAAGAGACGGGGGTTACGAATCGCCAAAAGGGTGTGTGTGCTTTTTGTATCATCCTAATTTTTCTACCATTAACTATTAATATATATTCTTACTTTTTATGCCCTTTAAACACACCATTTTATATTATTATTGTTCAATGATTATAGAAGTATTTACTTCAAAATTAAAATATTGTTTTTTATAAAAGTTCGAAATCATACGTCAAATTAGAACTTGCTAATTTTTAATACTTATGTAAAACGATAACGTTGCAGCGTATTTACTCGTAAGTTTTAGACTGAAACATAAAACGATAAATTTGTTAAAAAATACATACAAAGTTGAAAATGGAAAAATGTTAGCACTAAAACTAAAAGATAAATACTGAAGGGGTTGGAAAATATTACCATAGGGGTTGAAAACTGAAAAGGTTAAAAGTAAAAAAAAAAAAAACAGAAGAATAGTAGTTTTGAGAACTGGATGAAAGTTGAAAAAAAATATTATCACCTGTTGCAACCGGTTCATTGCACAAAGGGAATACGGTAGACATTGATTTGGTTTGCTACGAAACTAAATGTTAGAAGTTTGGTGTGAATGGAAAAGTCTCAAGTGGTAAAACCACTTTGTCCCACATTGGAGTGGGAACAAAAGGAAAGGCAATTTATAAGGTGAAACCTTATCTAAGCCTTTGAAGTCTTATGACATGTTTTACCACAAGTCCTACCCGCGCGCGCGCAGGGGGGGGGGTGCAAAAAATGGAACCGGATTTAGTTGAACTCGCGTGTGCCCGCACGTCCTGCGGCCACGAATGCAGCTCCGAAAACCCGGGTCCGCGTGAGGCAGTTTTTGCACTCAAGACTGTCATTTATTCAGTTTTAATCTCTGCAATGATGGCTACAATTCGGTTATATTTTTGTGCCTATAAAACGAGATCAAACTGATCAGTTTAGACACACAACAACACAGCTTCTTCCTCTCTCTCGCTATCTCTGCAAACAGCATCTATCTCGTTTCTTTTCAGGCAAGTGTTCAAGTCCGGCAGTGCGCGGTGCTGCTTCGAACCGGCGTACCCTGGGAACAGACGACGAATCTGTTTAAGGGAATTGTGTCAAACACAAGCCCGGTTTACTAGTTTATTATTTCTGCGTTCTATTACATTCTGTTATGTTATTTCTGATTCATTTTGCAGTTCTGATCAGTACCAATTTTCTAACAAACTTAAACAGATTATCTTACTGATTGTTCCTGCATTCTTTTTCTTTTCAGAATGACGTCCCAGCCCATGTCTACTTCTGTTTCTGCAGTCATGACTGCTGTCATGACTTCCGCTGTTGCTGTTACAACCGGCCTAGTTGCACCACTGCCGAACGCAGTCTCACATGCTGAGAAACCTGAGAAATTCAACGGTGTGAATTTCAAACAGTGGCAGCAAAAGATGTTCTTTTATCTGACCACTCTGAACCTAGCACGGTTCTTGACTGAAACCGTTCCCCATGTGGCTGAAGGGGATGTGAATGCTCAATCTGTGAGCGCGGTTCATGCTTGGAATCATTCAGATTTCTTGTGCCGCAACTATATCTTGAATGGTATGGTTGATACACTTTACAATGTGTATTGTAAAGCCAAAACTGCCAAAGAGTTGTGGGAGTCTTTGGACCGCAAATACAAAACAGAAGATGCAGGCACTAAGAAATTCGTGGTGGCTAAGTTCTTGGACTTCAAAATGATAGACACTAAAACTGTCATTAGCCAAGTCCAAGAACTTCAAGTTATTCTTCATGATATTCATGCGGAAGGAATGGTGCTCAGCGAGACATTCCAAGTTGCGGCTATGATCGAAAAGCTACCACCAAGCTGGGTTGATTTCAAGAACTATCTCAAGCATAAGCGGAAGGAAATGACCATTGAAGATCTTGTGGTTCGCCTTCGAATTGAAGAAGATAATAAAGTTGCTTTGAAAAGGATTGATAATCCTGAAACGGCAAAGGCTAATATTGTTGAGCATGGCCAATCTTCGAAGGGAAACAAGAATGGTGGAAAAGGTGGAAAGAAAGCTCATGGGAAACGCTCCAACCTTGGTGCTAAGGGGGGAGTTGGGAAAAAGAAGTTTCAAGGAATTTGCTATAATTGTCAAAAACAAGGCCATAAGGCCAATGAATGCAAGCTTCCAAAGAAGGAAAATGCTCGACAAGTTAACATGGTTCATGAGGTTGATAACCTCATTGCTATGGTGACCGACCTCTCGATTTTGGTCACTGAGGTTAACTTAGTTGGGCAAAACCACAACGATTGGTGGATTGATACGGGGGCTACCCGTCATGTGTGTTTTGACAAGAACCTGTTTAGCACCTTCAATGAGGTGACTAATGGTGAAAAGGTTTTTATGGGAAACTCCGCCACGGCCGAAATTAAAGGTGAAGGGAACGTGGTTCTGAAGATGACTTCTGGAAAGGAACTCACTTTGTCAAACGTGTTGTATGTTCCAGAAATTCGTAAGAACCTTGTGTCGGGGTGGCAGTTGAACAAATTTGGGTTCAAAATGGTGATTGAGTCGGATAAGGTCGTGTTGACCAAAAATGGTATGTATGTTGGTAAGGGTTATGCCCTAAATGGAATGTTCAAACTCAATGTAATTGTCGTGAATGCAATGAATGAAAACGCTACTAGTTCTACTTACTTGATTGAGTCGTCTAATCTTTGGCATGGTAGACTAGGTCACGTAAATTACAATTCCATTCGTCGTTTAATCAAACTTGATTGCATACCAACATTCGATATCGACTCAACTAATAAATGTGAAACTTGCGTAGAAGCGAAACAAACGAAATCGTCATTCAAAAGGGTGGAACGAATCACCGAACCCCTCGAGATGATCCACACTGATGTGTGTGATCTAAAGGCAATTCCTACTCGTGGTGGGAATAAGTACTTCATCACGTTCATTGATGATAGTACAAGGTATTGCTATGTGTACTTACTTAAGAGTAAGGACGAGGCTATTGACAAGTTTATCTTGTTCAAAGCCGAAGTTGAGAATCAACTAAATCGGAAAATCAAAGTCGTAAGGAGTGACCGAGGAGGTGAATATGTTTCACCTTTTATTGACGTATGTGCAAAGAGTGGAATCATCCACGAACTCACGGCTCCTTACTCCCCTCAATCAAATGGCATAGCAGAACGAAAAAATCGCACTTTGAAAGAAATGATGAATGCCATGATGATAAGTTCTGGTGTAAACCAAAACATGTGGGGGGAAGCAATCTTATCGGCAAATTATGTGTTGAACATGATACCCAATAAGAAAAAGGATGTAACTCCTTACGAATTATGGACGGGAAAGAAACCACCATATAAATCCTTGAAAGTATGGGGGTGTTTAGCTAAGGTGGTGGTCACTCCACCTAAGCGCCTACTAATAGGATCCAAAACGGTGGATTGTGTATTTATAGGATACACCCGTCCTCATGGTCCTTATCGTTTTCTTGTGCATGATTCTAAGAACCCTGGAATATGCAAAGGCACTATAATAGAATCTAAGGATGCATCATGGTTTGAACATATGTTCCCATGCTTAGATAAAAGTGAACCGAGTTCTTCTAGACCGGTTGAGGAAATTGTTCACGAGGGTGAATTTGAAAACGATGAACCTCGAGAACAATCTAAGACTGAGGAAATTGAAATCAGGAAAAGTAAACGCCAAAGGACAGAAAAATCCTTTGGCTCTGAGTTTCTTACCTATATGGTAGAAGATGAACCTCAAACGTACCAACAGGCGGTGCATTCATAAGAAGGACCTCAGTGGAGGGAGGCAATCAAAAGTGAGATAGACTCTATCTTACAAAACCATACTTGGGAACTAGTGGATCTTCCTCAAGGATGTAAACCACTAGGATATCGATGGATCTTCAAGAAGAAGATGAAACCAGATGGAACCATCGATAAGTACAAAGCAAGGTTGGTGATCGAAGGATATAAACAACGAGAAGGTTTAGATTACTTTGACACATATTCGCCAGTTACGCGAATAACATCCATCAGGTTGGTGCTTGCCATTGCCGCCATTAGAAATTTGGAAGTTCACCAAATGGATGTGAAAACAGCTTTCTTGAATGGAATTCTCGAGGAAGAAATCTACATGGAGCAACCCGAAGGCTTCACAGCCATGGGGCAAGAAAAGAAAGTGTGTAAACTTGTAAAATCCTTGTATGGATTGAAACAAGCTCCAAAACAATGGCACCAAAGGTTTGATCATGTCATGCTTTGTCACACCCCGACCACGTAGGACAACAAACCGTGGCGGAAACATCGGGGAGTGTTGCAACAGAAGCAATCGTTTCACGACCATGGATACAAAAAGTGTTTCGTTTTATTGATAATATTAAACATTGCATTGTCTTAACATAGAATAAACAAGTTTTATATCGTCTATCATAGTTATTATGTCACTAAGGCCTCGTCCAGATCCTATGTGACGCATGCATCCTAGCAGTCATTCAAGTAGCAACACCTGAAACATATGTAAAAACTTAGTCAGCAAAGAAATTGCTGGCGTGTACATAGGTTTTATAGGAGTGTCGAATTCATGGCTATTTTAAGTGTTGCAATACTTTATTAAAAACTTTGTTTTGAAAAGAGTATAATATTGCAACTTAATTGACCAACTCGAGTCAAGTGGGTTATAGTTTATAAAACCTCGTAGCCATGATTCTTAACCCAAAAACCTTTCCTTTAGAACACCAACTTGTAAAACATCTTGTAAAAACTCGTTAAAAACTCGCATAGTTTATATCCCTTAGAAAAACATCGTTGTGTGATATCGTTTCAAAATCGTTTACCCAAGTGAACTAAATAACGCCACGATATGTAATATGATGAAAACACTTATATATAAGAAGTACCATCGGCGTATCTACCATGTTTTCACCACATTACACCCGTCTCGTTATCCAAACACTTAACCAAAAACCAATCGCGTATCGAAATCGTTTAACATCATTTCCAAGTCGTTCCCAAATCGTTTACTCGTTTCACCTCGTGTATCTCGTTTCAAATCGTTTAACTCGTCCCAAAATCGTATTCGTTTTAATAGTGAAACTACTTTTGGTCGTCTCGCTAATAACATTCAAACCTGTGTGACTCGTTTATTGTTCAACTCGTTTTCGCATTAACAAACCTCCAAAGGGTAAGTTAACAATCATCAGATTCAGTCGTTACCCACAACCCCCACACATAACCATGGGTGCAGTGCAATAACGGGATTTGTCAGATCCTATGGTACCATTACCTAATACTGGTCGGCTTGATCAATGCTAATGAATGTCATTCGTTATGTAATTACAACCAACAAGTCGTGTACAACTTATCGAAATCGTTATTAGTTTTGCATAAACCACCTTAATCGTTTTTGAAATCATCGTTTAAACTTTGAAATTCGTTTGGTACATATGAATCACCCCAAAACAATTGAAAATAGTAAAATAGGGGAACTATGTACTCACCTTGGGTGCGTTTTTAAATGTTAACACAATCCCTCAAATTGTTTATGCGTCCTTCATAAAGTAAGGATGGTTTTTAATAATCAAAATTCACATAAATACTGAAGTTTCTCCGATACTTAGAATTTTCACATAACTTTGAGTTTTCTCGAAAAGTCATTATTTTTGATTATTTTGGTGTATTTGCATATATGTACTCAAGCGTAAAACAAACAATCTTGTCAAGTATTATCATGTCATCATACACATATTACATAACACATTGTGACACATAAAATTTACCCATGAACAACCCATTATAGTTATGTCGAAAAACACTTATTTTAGCGTTCCGGTAACATTTTTGGGCGTCGGAAGTCACGTATGATTAACCGAACACCAAGTAAACTTAGTATAAGTTAAAATACTTGTTTTTATATCAAAAATATCAGTTTGGTTACTGATCAAAAACAGTTTAATAAAAATCCTCCGAAAAGGCGATTTTTAACCGTTTTACCGCATAGTTTTGCATCAAACGTTACCTGAACCATCCCAAATCGAAATGACTTGAAATTTTGACACAACCCATCTTATTTGCTGAATAAAATAATGGTTATACTCACAATAGTGCAGGTCTTAAATAGAGCATATAATTCATGCAAATTTCACATATTTTATCACTTTTTAAGCTATATGTACAACATGCAATGCTACCAAACCTATGTCAAAGTTTTATGCCATTATATTACACCAAATAATGTTATTTTTAGTGGTTATAACCTGATCTAAAACATTTTTTTCATATAACCATTTTTCATCATCTCTTGAGCTTTAAATCAACATATCTTCACATGTACAAGTGTCTAAAGCATATCAACATTTTAAATGAGTTTAGATGCGTCAAATATGTGCTATATTCATGCTTATTTGCTGATATACTTAAGCATTTAACATATCATACATAGATCATCAATCACTTGCATTTAAACTATTATTCAAGAACATGCAACAACATAAACAAGTACTTAACAAGAAATCAAACATCAAGACTCATACACACACATATATATGTACGATTATACATACATATATATCACCACCATTTTTATTTGTTTCAAGACCATTTCTTTTAGATTTCAAGTTTAGTGAAAATCCCAAGATTCAAGAGAACTTCAAATCATCAAGAACAACCAAGAATCTAAAGTATGATTTTTAACATTAGTGTTATACCTTCAAGATTCAAGTAGGTTATGGGATGAGATTTTGATGATAGAAAGCTTGAAATTACTTGAATGAACCTTGGAAACCCCTTTAGATCTTCATACTATCTTGAAGATGGCTAGAAATGAGTTTGAATATGAAGAACAAGATTGAAGAAAGGATGAAGATGGGAGGTGGTGGTGTGAACGGTTTTGGAGAGAGAGAGTGAAGGAGTTTTTGTGAAGATTGTGATCTTTTGAAGATTATATGTAGAGATATGGAGGTGTAGCATGCATTTACAAGTGTCCAAAACAAGATCCATTAAGATATTGTGATATCTAGCAAATATTTGGTGGGGGCCACACATATATATGACCGTAAATTTGAATGGGGGGGGGGGTTAAATGTAATTTTGATGGTATATTAGATAGTAAACAGGTGTTTAACTGGATACCGGGTATTTTATCTAGCGGTTAAATCCCGGTTTATGGCGTTCTAAATTATTTTTATTATTCTATAAAAATAATCTTGCCAAAACATTACTGAAATAAATTTCAGTTGTCAAGATTGGATGCGTTGTCTGCGTTTTGCAGTATAAGCACTGTGTCGCGCAGAAACACGCAGTATGCGCTTAAACTTGAAAAATAACATTCTTAAGCGTTTTAATTCATTTTTAAAAATGAACCTGATTAAAAATAAAATTTCAATCATAACAGAATATCTTCTGGATTTAATTATTATCCGGGCGGTTACCAACGTTCGTTTCGCAGTTTTGTCGTAATTAGTACTCTAATTCAAATAGTCATGTTTTTGCCATACCGAATCCTTCAAAACTTATTTCTAAGTTATGTAAAGGATATTTAGGGTATGTTTAGCTTACGTCACAGTTCCGGAGTGTACGTTGCGTTAAACTGATTGCGTTTAAGCACCAGTTTGCGTATAACCTTCCAGAAGGTGATCCCCTAAAGCTTGAAATCGGAATCGAATCAAATTGTAAAATTGTCAAACACAAATACACATATATTAACACTAAAACACATAATAACACCAAAGCATATTGTTTTATTGATAACGGACATTGTTTTACATAATACGATGATTACAGATCACAGTTGTCACAGTCTCCCCTACTTTAGCAAATTTCGTCCCGAAATTTTACTTAGGGGAATCTTGTGAAAACAAATGCGGATATTTCTCCTTCATCTGGTCCTTATGTTCCCAAGTAAACTCGGGGCCACGTTTGGATTCCCAGCGAACCTTGACCAAATGAATCCGTTTGCCTTTCAACTGTTTGTATGAACGGTCCACTATCTCCACAGGTTTCTCGATAAAGTGCATCGTCTCATCGATTTGAATCTCGACGAGAGGGACGTGAAGATCAGCGTCAGCTAAACACTTTCGCAGATTGGATACGTGAAAAGTCGGATGAATATTTCCAAGTTCTGGAGGTAGCTCTAGTCGATAGGTAACTTTCCCAACTCTTTCCACAATCTTAAATGGTCCAACATATCGTGGTGCAAGTTTTGCTTTCTTTCCAAATCTTACCACTCCCTTCCAAGGTGACACCTTGAGTAGGACACGGTCTCCGACTTGAAATTCTACAGGCTTGCGTTTCGAATCCGCATAACTCTTTTGACGGCTTCTAGCTGTCACAAGATTATGGCGAATTTTCTTGATTTTGTCTGTTGCTTCCAGAATGATCTCAGGTCCAGTAAGCTGAGCTTCACCGGTCTCATCCCAACAGACAGGTTGTCACGGCTTCCCGACCCACCCTGGACGGAGTCGGAGGGCGCGAGGCAGTTCCCGTGGTATTTAATTTATGCGACAGCGGAAGTCTTTAATTAACAGGATCTTTTCACCGGAAAATACTTGTTTAGTATATTACACAAAGTTTAAGTAATAAATCCCAAAATTTACAATAAGTTGATTTCACACGGAAATCTTTATTTTTCCAAAATATGTTTTATTTATTTACAATGAGCCACTTTCCTGAGCTTGATAGTGCTTTACTGCACTTTTCCTGGATCACACAGATCACCTGAAACATGTTTGAAAAAGGTTTTGTCAGCGGGGAAATACTGAGTGAATCATTCCATTTTCTAAAATGACCCGTTAGTTATAATTTCACAGTATTAAGAGCGATTACAATGTTTCTATCAACCAATTATCAAGAATGGGTATTTGTCACTCGACCGGATCTGTGACTGTGGTCATATCCCTATTGGGTCCCGTTGCCCCAAATAGTGACGGTTTACTCACACAGAGTAATAATCACTCACATAGAGTAATACTCACTCACATAGAGTGATAAAAATAGTAATGTGCACAATACCCCACATACCAGCTGTAATTTGGTGATTACAAAGACTTAATCCCTGTAATTATAACCTTGAAAATAATTTGAGGTATTGTAATACTTACTCACAACCTGTGAGACAATAATTTAAAAAGGAGAATGACTCACATTGTAGATTAACGAGCAAATAGATAATGCCTACTGATTAGCCTTGATGACACCTAGTTTAACACAATGCACACACAGGCAGGTTAGTAACTAATACAGCAGTTACGTCAATTCACGAGATTAAACCTTCACAACGATTAATCAATGCAATACTCGATAATTCAATCGGATTCACAACGAATAACAGAGCATAGTCCGAATTCGAACAGCACTCAAATATTCAAGTCGAAATCACGACGAATAATCAAAGTACAAGCTTAATTGAGCAGCACCCGGACTATCGTTGGATAGTTATAATCGATCGGACGTTGAATCGTAATAGCGATCGAGTTATTACCATGATTGCGGCAGCGTCTCGTGATTGTGTGTGTGTAGTGGACTGAATTGCATGTAACTCGACGTATACACAGAGTTTTCACGTCGTTTTAAGTCTCCAGTTTTCATGCCAAGGTCGGCTATTTATAGCAGAAATTTCGACTCGCTTACGGACCGTATGCCTAACCCCTTACGGTCCGTAAGGGAACCTGGTCTGCTTACGGTTCGTAAGGCTAACTCCTTACGGTCCGTAAAGGGTCTAGCCTACTTCCTAGCCTAGCTGAGTTCGGTTGTAGCTTTGCTGAATCAATAAAATCAACAAATAAGAATTGAGCAACGTTTGTTTTCAGATAATTATCCTCTAGGGTTTGCCCCCCTCGAGTTTTAGGGGCCCTGATCCTGATTCTGATTATTCTGGAAATTTCAGGGTTTATGCCAAATTACTTGGGTGTCTTAATTAGGGTTTTCTTATTGGATAATTATTATCCTAATTACCGGTTTTATTGACAGTTGTTATATCCTCCCCACCTTAAGAAAAATCTCGTCCTCGAGATTTACTTGGAACAGATGAGGATATTTTCGCTTCATTTCTGATTCCAGCTCCCAAGTGTATTCTGGTCCTCTCTTTGAATTCCACTTGACTTTGACCAATACCAGTCTTTTATGCTTGAGGAATTTGACTTTTCGATCTTCGATCGCTAATGGTTTCTCTATGAATTTCAAATTTTCATTTACCTCTATATCTTGAAGAGGTACTACCAGGGATTCATCTGCTACACATTTCTTGAGATTGGATACATGAAATACATCATGTATTCCAGCCAATTCTTCTGGTAGTTGTAAACGATAAGCAACTGGTCCGATTCGTTGAATTACTGGGAATGGTCCAACGTACCTTGGACTTAGCTTTCCTTTCTTACCAAATCGTACTACTCCTTTCCAAGGAGATACTTTTAAAAGTACTTTATCACCGATTTGAAATTCTAAAGGTTTGCGACGATTATCTGCATAGCTCTTCTGACGATCTCGAGCTGTTTTCAGTCTTTCCTTGATCTGGGTTATCTTGTCAGTAGTTTCTTGTACTAAGTCAGGACCTGATAATTGACTTTCTCCGATTTCTGCCTAGTATACTGGAGTTCTGCATTTGCGCCCATACAGTGCTTCGAATGGTGCAGCTTCGATGCTTGAATGATAACTATTGTTATAGGAGAATTCTATTAATGGCAAATGGCTATCCCAATTACCACCAAAGTCAATTACACATGCCCGGAGCATGTCTTCTAGAGTTTGTATTGTCCTTTCACTCTGTCCGTCTGTTTGTGGATGATATGCAGTACTTATATTCAGTCGAGTTCCCATTGCTTTCTGAAAACTTTTCCAGAAATGAGAAGTAAATCGACTATCTCTATCCGATACAATGGAGAGTGGGACTCCATGTAGGGATACTACTTCGTCCACGTACAGTTGTGCTAACCTTTCCATGCTAAAGGTTTCTTTCATTGGTAGGAAGTGAGCTGATTTGGTTAATCGATCGACAATTACCCAAATAGCATCATTACCTCTTTTGGTTTTGGGTAACTTAGTAACACAATCCATTGTTATGAGTTCCCATTTCCATACAGGCATTTCTAATTGTTGAAGTAATCCTGAAGGTTTCTGGTGTTCAGCCTTAACTTGTGAACAAGTTAAACACTTGGATACGTATTCGGCTATATCCTTTTTCATTCCTATCCACCAGAAATGATTTCTTAAATCTTGGTACATCTTATTGTTTCCTGGGTGCATGGTATACCTAGATTTATGAGCTTCTTCTAAGATCTTATTTCTTAACTTTCCTTGCTTAGGTACCCAAATTCGTTTCTTATGGAATCTCCAAATTCCATCATTTCCTTGTTCTAATTCTTTTAGGTAACCTTTTATTCCTTCAGCATCATCTTTGATTGCTGTTTTCTGGATTTCCTTGATTTGTGCCATTAAATCTATTTGTAGATTTAATCTAAGAGCACGAACTTGTTTCTGGTTTTCATGATACTTACGACTTAAAGCATCTGCAACTACATTTGCCTTTCCTTCGTGATATTGAATATCACAGTCGTAATCGCTTAGCATCTCCATCCATCTTCTTTGCCTCATGTTTAACTCTTTTTGTCCAAATATATATCTTAAACTCTTATGGTCTGTATAAACAGTAAACTTACTTCCATACAGATAATGTCTCCATATCTTAAGAGCAAAGATTATGGCTCCTAATTTTAGATCATGAGTCGTATAATTCTCTTCATGCTTTTTCAATTGTCTAGAAGCATAAGCAATTACCTTCTTGCGTTGCATCAACACACATCCATAGCCTAATTTTGAAGCATCACAATATACTTCAAAGTCTTCTGTTCCTTCGGGTAAGGCTAAGATTGGTGCATTCGTCAATCTATGCTTTAAAATCTTAAAAGCTTCTTCTTGTCTAGGTCCCCATTCAAACTTAGCGGCTTTGCAGGTTAACTTAGTTAAAGGGACGGCTATCTTAGAAAAATCTTTGATAAATCGTCTATAGTATCCAGCTAAGCCTAGAAAACTTCTTATCTCCATTGCTGTTTGTGGAACTTTCCACTTCGTAATTGCTTCTATCTTAGAAGGATCTACATGGATACCTTCGTGATTTACCACATGTCCTAAAACTTGTACTTTTTGCAGCCAAAATTCACACTTTGAGAATTTGGCATAAAGCCTTTCTTTTCTTAACAAAGTTAAGAGAACGTGTAAATGCTCACAATGTTCTTTTTGGCTTTTGGAGTAAATAAGTATATCGTCGATGAAAATGATTACAAATTTATCCAAGTATGGTTTACAAATCCGATTCATCATGTCCATGAATGCTGCTGGGGCATTCGTTAATCCAAAGGGCATGACTGTAAACTCATAATGACCATACCTAGTTCTGAAAGCAGTTTTAGGTATGTCCTCTTCTTGTACTTTCAACTGATGGTATCCGGATCTTAAATCTATCTTAGAGAAATACCTAGCTCCTTGTAATTGATCGAAAAGATCATCAATCCTAGGTAATGGGTATCGATTTTTAATTGTAACCTTATTCAGTTCCCTATAATCGATACACATTCTCATCGATCCATCTTTCTTTTTCACAAACAACACTGGTGCACCCCAAGGGGATGAACTAGGTTGTACGAATCCTTTGTTTAACAATTCATCTAATTGCTTTTTCAATTCTAACATTTCAGTAGGTGCTAATCTATAGGGTGCTTTAGCTATTGGTGCAGTACCTGGAATTAAATGAATTCTAAATTCTACTTCTCTATCAGGTGGTAATCCAGGTAATTCTTCTGGAAA
This sequence comes from Helianthus annuus, assembly GCF_002127325.2. NCBI lineage: Eukaryota > Viridiplantae > Streptophyta > Magnoliopsida > Asterales > Asteraceae > Helianthus > Helianthus annuus. The sequence goes on along the minus strand of NC_035448.2, from coordinate 165,773,303 downwards.
AACGTCTGGGTATTCTGACACTACCGGGATGTCCTGAAGTTCCTTATCTTTAGTGTTAATGATTACTGAAATCATATACACCATTTCCTGTTTTCTCGAATAACTAGCCAATTTCATTACAGAAATGAATCTCAGTGGCTTTCGTGGTCTATCTCCAGTAATTAAAATTACTTCTCATGTAGGTGTTTGAATTTCTACAGCATTTTTATCACATAGGATTCGTGCATGGTTGGCTATTAACCAATCCATTCCTAATACTACATCGAATCCTGCTAAATTCATTGGTAACAAATTTGCAGAAAACTTATGGCCTAATAATTCTATTTTTCCTTCTTGCCAGACTTTATCTATTTTCACAGAATTTCCTTCTGCGGTTTCTACTGTGAAGATTTGCCTAAGAGTGGCTAAAGGTAAATTAAGATCTTGGCAAAATAAAGTATTTATAAAACTTTGGTTTGCACCAGAGTCAAATAATACTTTTGCAAATACGTTGTGAACTAAGAACGTACCAGCTATCACATCTGGAATGAGTTCGGCCTCTTGAGTGGTTAGCTGGAATGCTCGCGCATTTCTCTTAGTTGTTCCTTCAGCTGGTTTGGCTTGGTTAACTACAGGTTTAGCTAACTTAGGACATTCAAATTGAAAGTGTCCCCTTTCTTTGCAATTATAACAAATTCTTGTTTTCTTCCTGCAGTCTTCTTCCCGATGTCCTTTCATTTTGCAAAAATTACAAACCATATTGCATTGCCCATAATGCTTCTTTTTGCAAATTTTGCAGAACGGAGATGATGAGGATTGCCCGGTTCCTCTTTTCTTGGTATTGCCCACACGAAATCCTTGGGTAATCTTTTGAGCTAATTCCTTCTTGCGATCTTCCTCTTTTGTGCGTACCAATTCATCTGTTAGGGTATTAGCTAATTCTACTGCATCGTCAATAGTACGAGGTCTCGCAGCTTTAACGATGTTTCGGATCTCACTAATCAACCCCCAGATGTAACGAGAAATAAGTACCGGTTCTGGCGAAGCCAGTGATGGCACTACCCTTGCGTATTCAAAGAATGTCGAAGTATAGCCCCGACAATCTACACCTAGCATACGATGACTCAGGAACTTGTTTGCCATTTGTTCCTTCTCGTATTCGGGACAGAATTTTCTTTCTACAAGATTCTTAAATTCTTCCCAACTCATGGCATAGGCTATCCTTCTTCCTTTTGCCTGGAGGATCGTATTCCACCATTCTAGTGCTCCTTCCTTGAACAGATTTGATGCATACATCACTTGATCCTCTTCGGCACATTTGCTTATTGCGATTACTGCTTCGGTTTTCTCTAACCAACGCAGTGTTGCAGTTGCCCCTTCGTTACCTGCAAGTTCAGCGGGTTTGCAAGCAAGAAACTCTTTGTAAGTGCAACCAGGCGTTGCAGTTTTTATTCTTTTAGGGAGTGGGGCCCGTTGCGGATCATGATCGTCATGATTGCCGCCTCCATTTATGCTGTTACTGCCGTTATCTTCTGGAATACGTTTACTAGAATTAATTGTGGTTCGGCAGGTTTCTGAACAGCAGCCACAATTTCTGGAATAGCATGAGCTATCCCTTGGGCGATAAAGTGCTCGATATCTTGTCGAGTTATATATTGATCTTCCTATTCTTGCTCAGATTGATTTACTTCATTAATTGGTTCATTGTTAGCGTTTTCCATCTGCTAATTGGTAAAAATTATTAGTGTTTAACTTATCAATGACAGAATTCTCATAGATAAACACATAGATTATCACAACATACAAGTATAACCAAAATTGTCGATTTCTCGACTTTTACTTTGTTATGGTATATTGTATATGCATCCATACACACCGTATTTTACAGAGTTTTATTGCCCATTTTACAGAATTTTAAGTTACTATCATACAATACGGCTTTCTGTGGTTTAACTGACGGTTCTAGTAACGATGCTCCCTCTCATCGTACTTCCAAGTTAGATGCTCCCCCATTTCCCTGATCCTATTACCTGTACCTATCAGTTCTTCACCGAACTGACGGAGTTCAGCTAGGTTTTCATTACTCATGGGAGGATTCGGGAGTGGTTCTGGGTCAAATTGTGGAAGGAAGCTATAAGGACTGTTAACTATGTTTTGGAATTGCCAATCGTTTGTCCACCATTCTTCCAGTTCCCCTAGTGGTTGGGTATGGATTAAAGGTTCTGGAATAGCCGGTGCTACGGTTAAAGGAAATTGAACTGTAGCCGGGTAAGGATACAGATTAGTGCGGATTGGGCTTATGACCTCACAGTTTCCTAATAGACGGTCTATTTCATCTTGAAACGTAAGTTCTTCTGGCTGTTTAGAACTTTCGCCAATCTCTATTCCCTTTTGTTTCAGATCTATTCCTATTTCCTTTTCGGGTGGTTTCGAACTTTCTCCAGTTTCTATTTCCTTTCCCTTGTTCACGATCACAGGATTTTCTATTTTAGGGAGTCTCCTAGTGGCAGGTTTCCTACGGCGTACTTTCCTCCACCCTACGTATCTTCTCTTCTTTTTAGGTTTGGCTTTTTCCAGCGGTGGAGTTTTGAATTCCACAGGTTCTTCTATGTCAGCAATGTAACCAGTAAAGTCGTGAGAGACTTCGATAGGCACTGGATATAAGTTGAGATTCTGGAATGCTTCCGACATCTCATTCATGCTGCATAGCATATATGCAAAAATGCAATGTTAAAACTTTGGAACAAAGTTTAACAAACAAACACTGAAGTTTTATTGCATATTACTTTGTACAGAAATAACGGAAATAAACACACGGGAATTTTATTTATTTACTGGGTGATGATTTCCCCTTACTAAACCCCACTTATAGGATATTTAGAGTTTGGCATTTTCTGCTACAGTAGCTAGCATATAGAGATTTGCCCATTTCTTGTCTATTTTATCTTCTCAAGGTGTACTATTACCCAACTCTTGGACTTCTGGGTTAAACCTAACTCTCTTGGTTCGGGGTTTCTTTTTCTCCTGACTCTTTTTAAGTATCGAATCCTTTTTCTCTGGGGAAAGAGGATTCTCATAGTTTGCCTTGCGGACAAAGATTCCTTCTTCTAGGTTTACTGGGTTTTTAGAAGAAGATGCAACATCTAGTTTATGGTAGATAGCAGACAACTTTTGCTTACCCATACTGTAACTAACAAATAATCAGTTAATATATAATTACAAAATAACAACTAGTAAATTTAAGTATTCTGTCAAATACTTAATTTAGTATTAGGCTTAATCAGCGGCTCGATCAGTGGCTCAGCATTTATTAATTCTTAGCTCTGATACCACCTTCAACTGTCACGGCTTCCCGACCCACCCTGGACGGAGTCGGAGGCCGCGAGGCAGTTCCCGTGGTATTTAATTTATGCGACAGCGGAAGTCTTTAATTAACAGGATCTTTTCACCGGAAAATACTTGTTTAGTATATTACACAAAGTTTAAGGAATAAATCCCAAAATTTACAATAAGTTGATTTCACACAGAAATCTTTATTTTTCCAAAACATGTTTTATTTATTTACAATGAGCCACTTTCCTGAGCTTGATAGTGCTTTACTGCACTTTTCCTGGATCACACAGATCACCTGAAACATGTTTGAAAAAGGTTTTGTCAGCGGGGAAATACTGAGTGAATCATTCCATTTTCTAAAATGACCCGTTAGTTATAATTTCACAGTATTAAGAGCGATTACAATGTTTCTATCAACCAATTATCAAGAATGGGTATTTGTCACTCGACCGGATCCGTGACTGTGGTCATATCCCTATTGGGTCCCGTTGCCCCAAATAGTGACGGTTTACTCACACAGAGTAATAATCACTCACATAGAGTAATACTCACTCACATAGAGTGATAAAAATAGTAATGTGCACAATACCCCACATACCAGCTGTAATTTGGTGATTACAAAGACTTAATCCCTGTAATTATAACCTTGAAAATAATTTGAGGTATTGTAATACTTACTCACAACCTGTGAGACAATAATTTAAAAAGGAGAATGACTCACATTGTAGATTAACGAGCAAATAGATAATGCCTACTGATTAGCCTTGATGACACCTAGTTTAACACAATGCACACACAGGCAGGTTAGTAACTAATACAGCAGTTACGTCAATTCACGAGATTAAACCTTCACAACGATTAATCAATGCAATACTCGATAATTCAATCGGATTCACAACGAATAACAGAGCATAGTCCGAATTCGAACAACACTCAAATATTCAAGTCGAAATCACGACGAATAATCAAAGTACAACACTCAAATCGCAGCACCCGGACTATCGTTGGATAGTTATAATCGATCGGACGTTGAATCGTAATAGCGATCGAGTTATTACCCTGATTGCGGCAGCGTCTCGTGATTGTGTGTGTGTAGTGGACTGAATTGCATGTAACTCGACGTATACACAGAGTTTTCACGTCGTTTTAAGTCTCCAGTTTTCATGCCAAGGTCGGCTATTTATAGCAGAAATTTCGACTCGCTTACGGACCGTATGCCTAACCCCTTACGGTCCGTAAGGGAACCTGGTCTGCTTACGGTCCGTAAGGCTAACTCCTTACGGTCCGTAAAGGGTCTAGCCTACTTCCTAGCCTAGCTGAGTTCGGTTGTAGCTTTGCTGAATCAATAAAATCAACAAATAAGAATTGAGCAACGTTTGTTTTAAGATAATTATCCTCTAGGGTTTGCCCCCCTCGAGTTTTAGGGGCCCTGATCCTGATTCTGATTATTCTGGAAATTTCAGGGTTTATGCCAAATTACTTGGGTGTCTTAATTAGGGTTTTCTTATTGGATAATTATTATCCTAATTACCGGTTTTATTGACAGTTGTTATACAGGTGAACGACATTTTCGACCGTAGAGAGCTTCGAATGGTGCCATCTTAATGCTAGCGTGATAACTATTATTGTATGAGAACTCGATCAATGGTAAATGAGAATCCCAATTACCACCAAAGTCTATCACGCATGCTCTAAGCATATCCTCCAAAGTTTGAATCGTCCTCTCAGATTGACCATCTGTTTGGGGATGATAGGCAGTGCTTAGGTTCAGTTGGGTTCCCATAGCAGATTGCATGGTCTTCCAGAAATGAGATGAAAATCGAGCATCACGATCAGAAATGATATCCAAAGGAACACCATGTCGTGAAACAATCTCATCAACATAAATCTTTGCAAGTTTATCAGCAGATAGATCCTCGCGGATCGGGAGAAAATGAGCTGACTTCGTTAATCGATCGATAACAACCCAAATAGCATCATGACCTTTAGAAGTACGCGGTAGCTTAGTGATGAGATCCATCGCAATGCTCTCCCACTTCCAAACCGGTATCTCTGGTTGTACGAGCAAACCAGAAGGTCGTTGATGTTCAGCCTTAACTTTAAGACAAGTTAGGCATTTCGATACGTACAAGGCAACATCTTTCTTCATACCAGGCCACCAGAACTTAGTACGAAGATCCTTGTACATTTTATCAGCACCAGGATGGATAGAATATCGGGACTTGTGAGATTCATCCATCACTAGGGTGCGGAGATTGTCTTGTTTCGGGACCCACAAACGATCCTTGAAATAAAGCAAACCATCGCCTTTTGCTTCGAGTTTAAGCTCAAGCTGATGTGGTAATTCCATACCCATCAAATTTTGTGAGACACAAGATTGCTGAGCTTGAAGAATACGAGTTTGGATATCGGACAGAGATTGGACAGAGTGAAGCTTGACTCGCTGTTTTCGACTAAGCGCATCGGCCACGACATTCGCCTTACCAGGATGGTAGCGAATCTCGCAATCGTAATCGTTCAAGAGTTCAACCCAACGTCGTTGCCTCATGTTCAGCTCTTTTTGATTAAGAATATGCTGGAGACTTTTGTGGTCTGTGAAAACCACACACTTCGTGCCATAGAGGTAGTGTCTCCAGATCTTAAGCGCGAAAACCACAGCTCCTAACTCGAGATCATGAGTCGTATAGTTCTTCTCGTGGATTTTCAGCTGTCTAGATGCATACGCAATAACTTTACCTCGTTGCATGAGGACGCAACCAAGGCCTAAGTTGGACGCATCGCAATAGACCACGAAATCATCGCTTCCCTCGGGCAGAGATAGAACAGGAGCATTACATAATTTCCGCTTCAGCGTTTGAAACGCTTCTTCTTGCTTGGGTCCCCACTCAAAAGGCTTATTCTTTTGAGTCAAAGCAGTGAGTGGAACCGCAATCTTCGAGAAATTAGAAATGAATCGACGATAATAACCAGCAAGACCAAGAAAAGATCGAATCTCTGTAGGTGTCGTTGGCGTACTCCAATCCTTAATAGCAACAATCTTGGATGGATCCACATGAATACCCTGCTCGTTGACTATATGACCCAGAAACTGAACTTCTTTAAGCCAGAATTCACACTTGGAGAATTTAGCAAAAAGTTGTTCCTTCTTAAGGAGTTCCAACGTTAAGCGAAGGTGTTGCTCGTGATCGGCTCGAGTCTTCGAATAGATGAGGATATCGTCGATGAACACAATAATGAACTTATCTAAATAAGGTTTACAGACCCTATTCATTAAGTCCATAAAGATAGCTGGAGCATTCGTCAAGCCAAAGGCATGACTGTGAACTCGTAATGCCCATATCTCGTACGGAAAGCAGTTTTGGGAATATCTTCCTCGAGAACACGAAGTTGATGATACCCAGAACGCAGATCGATCTTAGAAAAACATGAAGCACCTTGCAGCTGGTCAAAGAGATCATTAATTCGAGGTAGGGGATATCGATTCTTGATGGTAAGCTTATTAAGCTCACGATAATCGATACACATTCGAAAAGACCCATCTTTCTTTTTCACGAAGAGGACAGGAGCTCCCCAAGGTGAATAACTCGGATGGATGAATCCTTTATCAGATAAATCTTGAAGCTATTTCGATAATTCTTGCATCTCTGACGGTGCAAGACGATAAGGTGCTTTCGCAATCGGGTTGGCATTAGGTACAAGGTCGATATGAAACTCAACTTGACGAACTGGAGGCAAACCAGGCAGTTCATCGGGAAACACCTTTGGATAATCCCGAACAATCGGAATATCCTGGATACTCTTACTTTTGCTTCTCTCCTCGGTGACATGTGCTAGAAAAGCAACATATCCCTTTCTTAAATATCTTTGGGCCTTTGTACACGACATAAGCTTCAAACCTCCAGATGGCTTCTCTCCACGAACTTCCAAAACATCGCCAGAAGGAAGAGGAATACGAACAATCTTATCGAAACAAACCACCTCAGCGTGGTGTTTGGTTAACCAATCCATTCCAACGATGATGTCGAAGCTCCCAAGTTGCATTGGCGTGAGGTCAATAGGAAAAAGATGGCTATCAAGGTTCAACTGACAATCATGAATAACAGAATCTAGAACAAGAGGTTTACCAGTAGCAACTTCGACATATAAGGGTTTCCTTAATTTAGTTCTAGGTATCGCAAGCAAAGGTTCAAAAGATAACGAAACAAAACTTCGATCGGCACCAGAATCAAAAAGAATAGATGCGGGTTGATTATTAACAAGAAACGTACCGTTGACAACCTCATTGTCGGCCCTCGCTTCGTTTGCATTCAGATTGTATGCTCACCCTCGAGCAGGATTCACATTGGCGTTGACGTTCGCATTCGGATTCGCGTTAGCATTTGCCAGCCTCGGACAGTTGTTGCGGAAGTGGCCAAACTCTCCACAATTAAAACATGAACCCGGTGGAAATCTAGCAGCATTCCCCTGAACTGGAGCTTGATTCTGAACAATCTGATTCTGACCCGAACGACAGACGTTGGCCAGATGCCCAAGCTTACCACACGTTGTGCATTGTCTACAAGCTTGTTGTGCAACATGATGACCGTTGCAGCGAGCACAATGAGGTGCGGTACCAGCATACGCCTTTTTCGCAGGAGGTTGAGCCGGTGCATTCTGTTCAGTCTGTGTCGTAACAGCAAAGTTATGTGCACCCTTTCGCTTCCTTGATTTCTTCGACGACTCACCTTCTTTGCCTTTACCCTTCTTCTTGTCTTTCGCAGAATCAGATGATTTCTTCTTGTCACCCTTGCGGGTGAGTTTACCCTTTCTGACTTGGGATTCAGTCAAGGTAGCAGATAACTCGATCGCTTGACGAAGAGTAGAGGGTTTAACAGCGGTCACAATATCCAGCATAGAATCGGGTAGGCCATCGATATATCTTTCGATTGCTTTGTCTGGTGGGGTAACCATGGTGGGACACAATAGACTGAGTTCCTCAAAGCGATCCGTATACGCACGATGCTCAGCCCCACCTTGCTTTAAATCGTCAAACTCTCGCTCCAAAGCTCGAATCTCGTGACAGGGACAGAACTCTCTCATCATGAGAGCCCGAAGCTCATCCCATGTTTGTGCTAACGCCACTTCGTGTCACACCCCGACCACGTTAAAACAACAAACCGTGGCGAAAACGTCGGGGAGTGTTGTAACAGAATCATTGTTTCAAAACACACGGAATATTGAAGTTTTGTTTTATTAAACATTAAACGTTTACATCATCTTGAAATCTAACAAACAAGTTAAACATAGTCTATCATTGTTATTAAGTCACTAAGGCCTCGTCCAGTCCTATATGAGTGTGCATTCTAGCAATCGACATCAATCAACAATACCTGAAACATATGTGAAAACAAAGTCAGCAAAGAAATGCTGGCGAGTACATAGGTTTTATGAGAGTGTCGGATTCATGGCTAGTTTATATGTTGCAGTACCTTGTTAGACTACAAGAGTCAAAATACAAACCTTGTTTTGAAAAATGTATTGCAACATAAATAACCAACTCAAATCAAATTGGTTATAGTTTGTTATAAAATCTCGTAGCCATGATTCTTAACCCAAAACATTTGTTTTAGTAAAATAATTTGGAAATATCTCGTAAAAGCTCGTTAATAAAACTCGTATGGTTTATATTATTTCAAAAACCTCGTTGTGTGATATCGTTTTAAAATCGTTTCCCCAGTGAACTAAATAATGACACAAAATGTAGTATGATAAGAGCATTTATATATAAGATGTACCAGCGGCGTATCTACCATGCTATTATCATGCTACACCTGTCCCATGATTTAATCACATCCCAAAACCAATCGTTTAACCAAATCGTTTATCTCGTTTAATTTGTTTCAAATCGTGTAACTCATCCCAAAATTGTTTAACTCGTTTTAATAGTGAAAATACTTTTGGTCGCCTCGCTAATAACATTCAAACCTTCGTGACTCGCCTATCTCGCATTAACAAACCACCAAAGGGTGAGTTAACAATCTCGCATTAACTAACCACCAAAGGGTAAGTTAAAAATCATCAGGTTCGGTCGCTACCCACCTAACCCACACATAACCATGGGTGCAGTCTAATAACGGGATTTGTCAGATCCTATGGTACCATAACCTAATACTGGTCGGTTTGGCCAAATTAATGAATGTTATTCGTTATGTAATTACAACCAACAAGTCTTGTTCACCTTATCAAAATCGTTATTAATTTAATATAAACCATTGTTTAAACATCGAAATCTTTTAACACATATGGATCACCCCAAAACAATCGAAAACAGTAAAATAGGGGAACTATGTACTCACTTGAGATTGTAGGGTATCCTTGATTTTGTGAACTATCGATGCACGGGCAATCAAGGAATCAAGTGGTACCTAGTATCAGATTGCTAGATAAATAAATCGACACCTAAATCGGGAGATAGGATAGAATGAGGTTCTATAAATCAAATGAGTATTTGAACTCATATGGTATGATTTAATAGTCCCAACATTCTGATTGAAAGGCCTACCTAAGTGCTTTTGACCCGTTTTGACCCATTATGGTAACATAAGCCACTATAATGCGTCGTTAGCGTAAAACTATGTTCGGATGGTAATCTATGTGCTATGTCAAGTCTTACATGCCCAATTATTCCTAAACATGTTACTAAATCAGATTACTTGTCAAAAATATGTTCACATAGTCAAATTACGGATTCTAGCTTCAAAAGGGCATTTTGGTCATTTACTATGGGCATACAAGCTAACTAGCAAATGACTAACCAATCCTATGTGATCATAAGGTTATAACCTCAGTGGTTATTCCCTATGAAATTATGATCACTAACTAAGCTTGGTTGGATCCAAAGATCGACCAAACGGGTCGGGTTCGGAAGTATAAGCGGTTGTTTAGACCGCTTATCTTACGACCCTAAACAAGCACAAACTAATAGTGTCGAGTTAGACATGTCAAAACATGTCTAACCTACTGATTTGGTATCAAAACAAAGTGTTTTGATACCCTAAAGTAGTTCCGTTGCAAAATGCGTGCTAAAACGCATTTTGACCGAAACTTTGACTCGACACTACAACTAGATAACGTGGTAATCAGCGGTTATAATCGCGAAGGATTATAACTATCGTGATTACAATCACGTTTCAAAGTTCAATTGAACTTTGACTTGACCAATTGATGGTCAAAACCGAAAGTCAAACTGTTGGCCAAACTGTTTGACTTTCTGCACTACATAAGGAAAAAAAAAAGCAAGAAAAAGAATGAAAGAAGGCTCACAATAGTCCTTGCTATCTTTTCTACAAAGAAGACAAGTCCCAAATGCTTGAGAGAGAGCTCCAAAGCAGATGTGAAGAGAGGAATGAGAAGAATGAGCAAGGAATGAATGAAATGGATGGGCTATTTATACTTGTGGTGATGCTCTAAGATCATCACAAGTGGTTTCCTTGGTCATTAAGCATTAATCCTAGCCATACATGTGTTACAAGCTGATTAGAAGCCTTGGTGAACACACAAACTTGCCCACCACACAAAGAAATTGCACAAACAGCCCCTGAATTTGCAAACTGTTGCTGAAAATGAACATTCTGTCCAGATGAGGCACTCGCGTAGCGCTAGGGCATAGGCCTTAGGGCTCGCGCTACGCTAGCATGTATCAGGTTCAGCAAAGTTTCAAAATTGACAGAAATGGTCCCTGCACGTGTTTAAAGCCTTTTTCGATGCGTTTAAACCCCGTTAACCTCATTTCAAGGCTCTAAAATGAAGTTAAAGCATAGGGGACTCAAAACATGTTCAAAAATATCTCGGATGTCGGTTCGTTTGATCGTACAATCACGTTGTTCGGTTAATTACGACGGAAGTCGTAACGAACGCAAAATCGATCCAAATTAAGCGACGAATGGAATTTTTGCATGGCGATCACTAAAATAAAAATATTTTAGTGTGTAGAAAAATTTTGGATGTCCAGATGTGTCCAGAACGTAAGATACACGCGAAAATGCAAACTTACGCCGTTTTTGACACTTTTAGTCCCTGTAAGATCATATAAGCATGTTTTCGCACACCGAACCTATCAAAGCTTATTTCTAAGCCATTTTTAGGTTATATATGGTATGTTTAACTTATGATCAAGTTCCGGACTGTTCGACACCATACGAATCGGTATAGTTTCGCAGTTTGACACAAATAGTCCCTTCGATCGAATAAACTTGATTTCGGCATACCAAACCATCCAAAACTTATTTCTAAGTTATGTAAAGGTTATTTAAGGTATGTTAAGCCTATGTCACTATTCCGGAGTGTTTGTTGCATTAAACTGGTTATATTTACGCATCAGATCGCGTATAACCTTCCAGAAAGCGATTTAGAGCTTGAAATCGAACGAGAATTGATATGTGTAAACGATACACATATTTATACAAATTCCAAGTATGAAATACAATATTTCATTGATTTGGTATTTGTTCGATGGTCTTGGAGGCACAGATGTCACAGTCTCCCCTACTTCAGGAAATTTCGTCCCGAAATTTAATCAGAGGAAACTTGTGAGAGCTCGAAACATGAAGTCGAAAAGATAAGACAATACTGGTTGGGTTCTTGAACGTCTAGTAACTTTAATAACATTATGCTTGCAATGTAAGAGGGACACTTATATACAAGTATATGAAGTGTCATTGGTGCGTCCACCGTACCTCATTACATCGTTCACATTCCGTCATTGTTGCCACTATCAGTTCTTACACATGATAAATCTTACTGTGGTTTCTGTGCACTGAATTTCATAATTATGTACGCGTCCATAATTACGTAATTCCTTGCATAGTCCACACAGTGTATTTGATAATGTGTAGGGAGGAACCAAATGAACGAACCTGTGATAAGCGTGACTAGACCATCATTGAGTCCTTTAGATCAATAAATGATCTTTTAAAACAGACTACCTAGAAGTCTTTCCAGCTATATCACATATCATTCTTGACCAGATGTTGAATCAATCTTTAACTAGACCACTCAAGGGGTCTTTTTCGAAATATGAAATGGCACTTATATAATCCAAGGGTCTTAACTACCACGTAGAAGCCCATTAAGGATTTAAGGTAGTACCTTTGAATATCCTACTATGAATCCCTCATATGAAGATATGGGAGATTCTATGAGGATTTCGAAAACAAAATCGGATCGCTCCAAACACAAAGGAGAACACATAAACACATAATCACAAAATCGCATAATTGATTAATTCGACCTTTAATTTGTTATCTTTGGACCCGGGTATTTAAAGTACACTAGGAATCCAATCCGTGGATTTTATTTGGCACTTTAAATATTTCCAAGAGTCTAACTATGAAGATAGAGAGATCTTGATAGGAATTCGGCTTGTCCTTATTGAATTTTAATGTACGTATTAAGGCGTATAAAGAATCCAATCAAAGGTTCCGATTAGAGCGATAATCATCCATAAGGATCTAATTGATAATAAGATCCTATACGGATTTCGGAATTCGAATAGCAGGGGATGCTTCGAAACCTTGCACTAGACGTGCTTAGGTCGACACACGAGGAAGAATCCTCATGAATTTGAGGTGCTAGCTATGCCAAGGCGACATATGAAGCAGAATTTGGAGGTTGGGTACAAGATTGAAAAAGTAATACCCTTAGTTATCTGACCAAGGATTTAAAGGATTTAAAGTCCCTGTAAGATCATATAAGCATGTTTTCGCACACCGAACCTATCAAAGCTTATTTCTAAGCCATTTTTAGGTTATATATGGTATGTTTAACTTATGATCAAGTTCCGGACTGTTCGACACCATACGAATCGGTATAGTTTCGCAGTTTGACACAAATAGTCCCTGCGATCGAATAAACTTGATTTCGGCATACCAAACCATCCAAAACTTATTTCTAAGTTATGTAAAGGTTATTTAAGGTATGTTAAGCCTATGTCACTATTCCGGAGTGTTTGTTGCATTAAACTGGTTATATTTACGCATCAGATCGCGTATAACCTTCCAGAAAGCGATTTAGAGCTTGAAATCGAACGAGAATTGATATGTGTAAACGATACACATATTTATACAAATTCCAAGTATGAAATACAATATTTCATTGATTTGGTATTTGTTCGATGGTCTTGGAGGCACAGATGTCACAGTCTCCCCTACTTCAGGAAATTTCGTCCCGAAATTTAATCAGAGGAAACTTGTGAGAGCTCGAAACATGAAGTCGAAAAGATAAGACAATACTGGTTGGGTTCTTGAACGTCTAGTAAGCGCTCGCTTCTCAAACACGCTTGTAGCAAACTCAACCTTACGTGCATTCGGACACTGCACATGCCTGAATGTGTTCTCAATACTCTCGAACCACTGTAGGAGCGCAGTTGCTCCTTGCGACCCAGAAAACTTTAGAGGTTTAGCAGAATTGAAATTCTTGAAATTACACTGCGCATTGTTGTTGTTATTATTATTGATGTTGTTGTATATCTCATGAACTTGAGTTACAACACCGGGAAGCACAGCAGCCACTTGCTGAGAAACCAGGGCTGCGATTTCTTCAATGGTAAAAGACTGTGCTTCACGTCGTGGAGGCATTGTCTAACAAGGAAATATGAGAAACGAGTAAGGTTGATAATTAGGAAAAGCAAAAGATGTATCGAAAAGCACAAGGAGGGCGATCATTCGTTCGTTACCTCGAACAAACAAACGACACGCAGTGACTAATCAAAGTAAATGAATCAAAATAATGCATCGCGAAGACATGCTCGCCTATAAGTGAACACTCACCCCAAGAGTTCCCAGGTAAGAGTGACTGGTCCGATTATGTGGATTTGTACGAACACTCTAGCCTTAGACAGAAAACTCAGGGTACAGGCATTCACTCTTCCAGTTTGCACGTGTTCACATTATTTTAACCCAAACTTTGACGAGATTTTAAAAATTCAAAAGGCACTAAGCCAAAAATGAATCAAACTGGAAGGGTTCAAAACCATATAACAGAGGGTTCAAAACCTAGTAATCAATCATCCTAGAACGGATGATTAATTTTCGAAGCAGATTCGGATTTGTGTTCTCGTTGTGGATATCACCTAAGGATAGGTGACGGTATTGTTTTAAAATCTAAACACAAGTAAACTTGTGTTAGGGTCCTAAAGTTATAGTCTAGGTCAAAGCACTACTAATAACCTAATTCCCTATAACCATTGGCTCTGATACCAACTTTCTTCTGTCACACCCCGACCACGTAGGACAACAAACCGTGGCGGAAACATCGGGGAGTGTTGCAACAGAAGCAATCGTTTCACAACCATGGATACAAAAAGTGTTTCGTTTTATTGATAATATTAAACATTGCATTGTCTTAACATAGAATAAACAAGTTTTATATCGTCTATCATAGTTATTATGTCACTAAGGCCTCGTCCAGATCCTATGTGACGCATGCATCCTAGCAGTCATTCAAGTAGCAACACCTGAAACACATGTAAAAACTTAGTCAGCAAAGAAATGCTGGCGAGTACATAGGTTTTATTGGAGTGTCGAATTCATGGCTAGTTTAAGTGTTGCAATACTTTATTAAAAACTTTGTTTTGAAAAGAGTATAATATTGCAACTTAATTGACCAACTCGAGTCAAGTGGGTTATAGTTTATAAAACCTCGTAGCCATGATTCTTAACCCAAAAACCTTTCCTTTAGAACACCAACTTGTAAAACATCTTGTAAAAACTCGTTAAAAACTCGCATAGTTTATATCCCTTAGAAAAACATCGTTGTGTGATATCGTTTCAAAATCGTTTACCCAAGTGAACTAAATAACGCCACGATATGTAATATGATGAAAACACTTATATATAAGAAGTACCATCGGCGTATCTACCATGTTTTCACCACATTACACCCGTCTCGTTATCCAAACACTTAACCAAAAACCAGTCGCTTATCGAAATCGTTTAACATCGTTTCCAAGTCGTTCCCAAATCGTTTACTCGTTTCACCTCGTGTATCTCGTTTCAAATCGTTTAACTCGTCCCAAAATCGTATTCGTTTTAATAGTGAAACTACTTTTGGTCGTCTCGCTAATAACATTCAAACCTTTGTGACTTGTTTATTGTTCAACTCATTTTCGCATTAACAAACCTCCAAAGGGTAAGTTAACAATCATCAGATTCAGTCGTTACCCACAACCCCCACACATAACCATGGGTGCAGTGCAATAACGGGATTTGTCAGATCCTATGGTACCATAACCTAATACTGGTCGGCTTGATCAATGCTAATGAATGTCATTCGTTATGTAATTACAACCAACAAGTCGTGTACACCTTATCGAAATCGTTATTAGTTTTGCATAAACCACCTTAATCGTTTTTGAAATCATCGTTTAAACTTTGAAATTCGTTTGGTACATATGAATCACCCCAAAACAATTGAAAATAGTAAAATAGGGGAACTATGTACTCACCTTGGGTGCGTTTTTAAATGTTAACACAATCCCTCAAATTGTTTATGCGTCCTTCATAAAGTAAGGATGATTTTTAATAATCAAAATTCACATAAATACCGAAGTTTCTCCGATACTTAGAATTTTCACATAACTTTGAGTTTTCTCGAAAAGTCATTATTTTTGATTATTTTGGTGTATTTGCATATATCTACTCAAGCGTAAAACAAACAATCTTGTCAAGTATTATCATGTCATCATACACATATTACATAACACATTGTGACACATAAAATTTACCCATGAACAACCCATTATAGTTATGTCGAAAAACACTTATTTTAGCTTTCCGGTAACATTTTTGGGCGTCGGAAGTCACGTATGATTAACCGAACACCAAGTAAACTTAGTATAAGTTAAAATACTTGTTTTTATATCAAAAATATCAGTTTGGTTACTGATCAAAAACAGTTTAATAAAAATCCTCCGAAAAGGCGATTTTTAACCGTTTTACCGCATAGTTTTGCATCAAACGTTACCCGAACCATCCCAAATCGAAATGACTTGAAATTTTGAAACAACCCATGTTATTTGCTGAATAAAATGATGGTTATACTCACAATAGTGCAGGTCTTAAATAGAGAATATAATTCATGCAAATTTCACATATTTTATCACTTTTTAAGCTATATGTACAACATGCAATGCTACCAAACCTATGTCAAAGTTTTATGCCATTATATTACACCAAATAATGTTATTTTTAGTGGTTATAACCTGATCTAAAATATTTTTGTCATATAACCATTTTTCATCATCTCTTGAGCTTTAAATCAACATATCTTCACATGTACAAGTGTCTAAAGCTTATCAACATTTTATATGAGTTTAGATGCATCAAATATGTGCTATATTCATGCTTATTTGCTGATATACTTAAGCATTTAACATATCATACATAGATCATCAATCACTTGCATTTAAACTATTATTCAAGAACATGCAACAACATAAACAAGTACTTAACAAGAAATCAAACATCAAGACTCATACACACACATATATATGTACGATTATACATACATATATATCACCACCATTTTATTTGTTTCAAGACCATTTCTTTTAGATTTCAAGTTTAGTGAAAATCCCAAGATTCAAGAGAACTTCAAATCATCAAGAACAACCAAGAATCTAAAGTATGATTTTTAACATTAGTGTTATACCTTCAAGATTCAAGTAGGTTATGGGATGAGATTTTGATGATAGAAAGCTTGAAATTACTTGAATGAACCTTGGAAACCCCTTTAGATCTTCATACTATATTGAAGATGGCTAGAAATGAGTTTGAATATGAAGAACAAGATTGAAGAAAGGATGAAGATGGGAGGTGGTGGTGTGAACGGTTTTGGAGAGAGAGAGTGAAGGAGTTTTTGTGAAGATTGTGATCTTTTGAAGATTATATGTAGAGATATGGAGGTGTAGCATGCATTTACAAGTGTCCAAAACAAGATCCATTAAGATATTGTGATATCTAGCAAATATTTGGTGGGGGCCACACATATATATGACCGTAAATTTGAATGGGGGGGGGGTTAAATGTAATTTTGATGGTATATTAGATAGTAAACAGGTGTTTAACTGGATACCGGGTATTTTATCTAGCGGTTAAATCCCGGTTTATGGCGTTCTAAATTATTTTTATTATTCTATAAAAATAATCTTGCCAAAACATTACTGAAATAAATTTCAGTTGTCAAGATTGGATGCGTTGTCTGCATTTTGCAGTATAAGCACTGTGTCGCGCAGAAACACGCAGTACGCGCTTAAACTTGAAAAATAACATTCTTAAGCGTTTTAATTCACTTTTCAAAATGAACCTGATTAAAAATAAAATTTCAATCATAACAGAATATCTTCTGGATTTAATTATTATCCGGGCCGTTACCAACGTTCGTTTCGCAGTTTTGTCGTAATTAGTTCTCTAATTCAAATAGTCATGTTTTTGCCATACCGAATCCTTCAAAACTTATTTCTAAGTTATGTAAAGGATATTTAGGGTATGTTTAGCTTACGTCACAGTTCCGGAGTGTACGTTGCGTTAAACTGATTGCGTTTAAGCACCATTTTGCGTATAACCTTCCAGAAGGTGATCTAAAGCTTGAAATCGGAATCGAATCAAATTGTAAAATTGTCAAACACAAATACACATATATTAACACTAAAACACATAATAACACCAAAGCATATTGTTTTATTGATAACGGACATTGTTTTACATAATACGAT
Source organism: Helianthus annuus (assembly GCF_002127325.2). Classification (NCBI taxonomy): domain Eukaryota; kingdom Viridiplantae; phylum Streptophyta; class Magnoliopsida; order Asterales; family Asteraceae; genus Helianthus; species Helianthus annuus. Next base: position 165,755,242 of record NC_035448.2, on the reverse strand, counting down.
GATTACAGATCACAGTTGTCACATGCTTGATGCTGGGTTCAAAATCAATGAGTGTGACAAGTGTGTGTATGTGAAGGATACATCTGATGGATATGTCATTTTGTGTCTATATGTAGACGATATGCTCATTGCTGGAAGTGATGACAAAATCATAAAATCTACAAAGAACATGCTACAAGCAAGATTTGACATGAAAGACATGGGTCTTGCGGATGTGATTTTGGGGGTCAAAATCACACGAACCCAAAGTGGACTTGTTTTAAGTCAATCCCACTATGTGGACAAAATTCTTGAGAAGTTCAATGCAAATGACTCTAAGGAAGCTAGAACTCCACTTGACACAAGTCAACATCTAGCCAAGAATAGAGGTGAACCCGTAAACCAGTTGGAATACTCAAGAATTATTGGTAGCTTGATGTATCTTATGAGTTGTACTAGACCAGACATAGCATATGCTGTGAGCAAGCTAAGTAGATACACGAGCAACCCAAGTTCAATGCATTGGAACTGTATCACTCGGTTGCTTCGCTACTTAAGATAAACTCGGGAATACGGGTTGCATTATAACAGATATCCAGCAGTTATAGAAGGACAATGCGATGCAAATTGGATATCTGACACGAATGATTCCAGAGCAACAAGTGGGTATGTATTCACACTTGGAGGTGCTGCTATATCGTGGAAATCGTCAAAACAAACGGTTATCGCTAGATCCACGATGGAATCAGAGTTCATCGCTTTAGATAAAGCAGGTGAAGAGGCAGAATGGCTACGTCAATTTGTTGAGGATATACCAAGATGGCCTAAGCCGGCATCGGCCATTTGTATACATTGTGATAGCCAATCGGCACTTGGCAGAGCTCGTAGCACAATGTATAACGGTAGGAACAGACATATTAGACGTAGACATAATACGATACGACAACTAATCTCTACAGGAATTATCACTGTTGACTACGTGAGGTCAAAGGATAATATTGCGGATCCGCTAACAAAAGGCCTAAGTAGAGAGTTAGTACAGAAGTCGTCCATGGGAATGGGACTGAAGCCCTTGAAAATATAAGTTCATATGATGGAAACCTAACTCAGTAGACTGGAGATCCCAAGAGCTGAGTTCAATAGGAAAACCTAATTGTATGAATTAATAAGGTCACTGTGGGGGGATAACCCTACGTATATATAAGGGAGTTTATTGCAAGGCTTAGTAAACTTCCTAGTCCATTCCAAAAAGTGACAAGTGTGAGGCTAAGCCTATGGCTTTTAATGATTCGACTAAGGTAACCATACATAGCGAATCACCTATGTGAGAGAGAAGTGGGGTCGCTTCGAAGGGTGTTGTTGGGGCACAATACCTAATGGCTCTCGCAGAACCAGGCTCATGTTCTTGACCATAACGAACATAACTATGAGGACTTGACTTTGTCAGGGAGAGTCTTGTGTGAAGTGCATTGTCGTCTATACAAACGGCAGACGAGTTCAAAGACATCGAGTCCTACTCAGAGCTAGTGGGCTAAGTGCATTTCATGAGCGAAGGTTCAAAGGGTAACACCTACCTGTCGTATGCAAAACTCAACTGCTGAAATCTAATTGGAATAATGTTGTTTCTGAGATCGACCTCCATTCATGTGGGGGATTGTTAGAAGTTTGGTGTGAATGGAAAAGTCTCAAGTGGTAAAACCACTTTGTCCCACATTGGAGTGGGAACAAAAGGAAAGGCAATTTATAAGGTGAAACCTTATCTAAGCCTTTGAAGTCTTATGACATGTTTTACCACAAGTCCTACCCGCGCGCGCGCAGGGGGGGTGCAAAAAATGGAACCGGATTTAGTTGAACTCGCGTGTGCCCGCACGTCCTGCGGACACGAATGCAGCTCCGAAAACCCGGGTCCGCGTGAGGCAGTTTTTGCACTCAAGACTCATAACCGTTTTTTTTAATGAGATTTAAGACTGAAACTGAAATGATTATTCTATATTGATGGTCATTAAAAGGATATTATTATCAGTTTCAAAACTGATGTAGTAATGTCATTTATTCAGTTTTAATCTCTGCAATGATGGCTACAATTCGGTTATATTTTTGTGCCTATAAAACGAGATCAAACTGATCAGTTTAGACACACAACAACACAACTTCTTCCTCTCTCTCGCTAACTCTGCAAACAGCATCTATCCCGTTTCTTTTCAGGCAAGTGTTCAAGTCCGGCAGTGCGCGGTGCTGCTTCGAACCGGCGTACCCTGGGAACAGACGACGAATCTGTTTAAGGGAATTGTGTCAAACACAAGCCCGGTTTACTAGTTTATTATTTCTGCGTTCTATTACATTCTGTTATGTTATTTCTGATTCATTTTGCAGTTCTGATCAGTACCAATTTTCTAACAAACTTAAATAGATTATCTTACTGATTGTTCCTGCATTCTTTTTCTTTTCAGAATGACGTCCCAGCCCATGTCTACTTCTGTTTCTGCAGTCATGACTGCTGTCATGACTTCCGCTGTTGCTGTTACAACCGGCCTGGTTGCACCACTGCCGAACGCAGTCTCACATGCTGAGAAACCTGAGAAATTCAACGGTGTGAATTTCAAACAGTGGCAGCAAAAGATGTTCTTTTATCTGACCACTCTGAACCTAGCACGGTTCTTGACTGAAACCGTTCCCCATGTGGCTGAAGGGGATGTGAATGCTCAATCTGTGAGCGCGGTTCATGCTTGGAATCATTCAGATTTCTTGTGCCGCAACTATATCTTGAATGGTATGGTTGATACACTTTACAATGTGTATTGTAAAGCCAAAACTGCCAAAGAGTTGTGGGAGTCTTTGGACCGCAAATACAAAACAGAAGATGCGGGCACTAAGAAATTCGTGGTGGCTAAGTTCTTGGACTTCAAAATGATAGACACTAAATCTGTCATTAGCCAAGTCCAAGAACTTCAAGTTATTCTTCATGATATTCATGCGGAAGGAATGGTGCTCAGCGAGACATTCCAAGTTGCAGCTATGATCGAAAAGCTACCACCAAGCTGGGTTGATTTCAAGAACTATCTCAAGCATAAGCGGAAGGAAATGACCATTGAAGATCTTGTGGTTCGCCTTCGAATTGAAGAAGATAATAAAGTTGCTTTGAAAAGGATTGATAATCCTGAAACGGCAAAGGCTAATATTGTCGAGCATGGCCAATCTTTGAAGGGAAACAAGAATGGTGGAAAAGGTGGAAAGAAAGCTCATGGGAAACGCTCCAACCTTGGTGCTAAGGGGGGAGTTGGGAAAAAGAAGTTTCAAGGAATTTGCTATAATTGTCAAAAACAAGGCCATAAGGCCAATGAATGCAAGCTTCCAAAGAAGGAAAATGCTCGACAAGTTAACATGGTTCATGAGGTTGATAACCTCATTGCTATGGTGACCGACCTCTCGATTTTGGTCACTGAGGTTAACTTAGTTGGGCAAAACCACAACGATTGGTGGATTGATATGGGGGCTACCCGTCATGTGTGTTTTGACAAGAACCTGTTTAGCACCTTCAAGGAGGTGACTAATGGTGAAAAGGTTTTTATGGGAAACTCCGCCACGGCCGAAATTAAAGGTGAAGGGAACGTGGTTCTGAAGATGACTTCTGGAAAGGAACTCACTTTGTCAAACGTGTTGTATGTTCCAGAAATTCGTAAGAACCTCGTGTCGGGGTGGCAGTTGAACAAATTTGGGTTCAAAATGGTGATTGAGTCGGATAAGGTCGTGTTGACCAAAAATGGTATGTATGTTGGTAAGGGCTATGCCCTAAATGGAATGTTCAAACTCAATGTAATTGTCGTGAATGCAATGAATGAAAACGCTACTAGTTCTACTTACTTGATTGAGTCGTCTAATCTTTGGCATGGTAGACTAGGTCACGTAAATTACAATTCCATTCATCGTTTAATCAAACTTGATTGCATACCAACATTCGATATCGACTCAACTAATAAATGTGAAACTTGCGTAGAAGCGAAACAAACGAAATCGTCATTCAAAAGGGTGGAACGAATCACCGAACCCCTCGAGATGATCCACACTGATGTGTGTGATCTAAAGGCAATTCCTACTCGTGGTGGGAATAAGTACTTCATCACGTTCATTGATGATAGTACAAGGTATTGCTATGTGTACCTACTTAAGAGTAAGGACGAGGCTATTGACAAGTTTATCTTGTTCAAAGCCGAAGTTGAGAATCAACTAAATCGGAAAATCAAAGTCGTAAGGAGTGACCGAGGAGGTGAATATGTTTCACCTTTTATTGACGTATGTGCAAAGAGTGGAATCATCCACGAACTCACGGCTCCTTACTCCCCTCAATCAAATGGCATAGCAGAACGAAAAAATCACACTTTGAAAGAAATGATGAATGCCATGATGATAAGTTCTGGTGTAAACCAAAACATGTGGGGGGAAGCAATCTTATCGGCAAATTATGTGTTGAACATGATACCCAATAAGAAAAAGGATGTAACTCCTTACGAATTATGGACGGGAAAGAAACCACCATATAAATCCTTGAAAGTATGGGGGTGTTTAGCTAAGGTGGTGGTCACTCCACCTAAGTGCCTACTAATAGGACCCAAAACGGTGGATTGTGTATTTATAGGATACACCCGTCCTCATGGTCCTTATCGTTTTCTTGTGCATGATTCTAAGAACCCTGGAATATGCAAAGGCACCATAATAGAATCTAAGGATGCATCATGGTTTGAACATATGTTCCCATGCTTAGATAAAAGTGAACCGAGTTCTTCTAGACCGGTTGAGGAAATTGTTCACGAGGGTGAATTTGAAAACGATGAACCTCGAGAACAATCTAAGACTGAGGAAATTGAAATCAGGAAAAGTAAACGGCAAAGGACAGAAAAATCCTTTGGCCCTGAGTTTCTTACCTATATGGTAGAAGATGAACCTCAAACGTACCAACAGGCGGTGCATTCATCAGAAGGACCTCAGTGGAGGGAGGCAATCAAAAGTGAGATAGACTCTATCTTACAAAACCATACTTGGGAACTAGTGGATCTTCCTCAAGGATGTAAACCACTAGGATATCGATGGATCTTCAAGAAGAAGATGAAACCAGATGGAACCATCGATAAGTACAAAGCAAGGTTGGTGATCAAAGGATATAAACAACGAGAAGGTTTAGATTACTTTGACACATATTCGCCAATTACGCGAATAACATCCATCAGGTTGGTGCTTGCCATTGCCGCCATTAGAAATTTGGAAGTTCACCAAATGGATGTGAAAACAGCTTTCTTGAATGGAATTCTCGAGGAAGAAATCTACATGGAGCAACCCGAAGGCTTCACAGCCATGGGGCAAGAAAAGAAAGTGTGTAAACTTGTAAAATCCTTGTATGGATTGAAACAAGCTCCAAAACAATGGCACCAAAGGTTTGATCATGTCATGCTTGATGCTGGGTTCAAAATCAATGAGTGTGACAAGTGTGTGTATGTGAAGGATACATCTGATGGATATGTCATTTTGTGTCTATATGTAGACGATATGCTCATTGCTGGAAGTGATGACAAAATCATAAAATCTACAAAGAACATGCTACAAGCAAGATTTGACATGAAAGACATGGGTCTTGCGGATGTGATTTTGGGGGTCAAAATCACACGAACCCAATGTGGACTTGTTTTAAGTCAATCCCACTATGTGGACAAAATTCTTGAGAAGTTCAATGCAAATGACTCTAATGAAGCTAGAACTCCACTTGACACAAGTCAACATCTAGCCAAGAATAGAGGTGAACCCGTAAACCAGTTGGAATACTCAAGAATTATTGGTAGCTTGATGTATCTTATGAGTTGTACTAGACCAGACATAGCATATGCTGTGAGCAAGCTAAGTAGATACACGAGCAACCCAAGTTCAATGCATTGGAACTGTATCACTCGGTTGCTTCGCTACTTAAGATACACTCGGGAATACGGGTTGCATTATAACAGATATCCAGCAGTTATAGAAGGACAATGCGATGCAAATTGGATATCTGACACGAATGATTCCAGAGCAACAAGTGGGTATGTATTCACACTTGGAGGTGCTGCTATATCGTGGAAATCGTCAAAACAAACGGTTATCGCTAGATCCACGATGGAATCAGAGTTCATCGCTTTAGATAAAGCAGGTGAAGAGGCAGAATGGCTACGTCAATTTGTTGAGGATATACCAAGATGGCCTAAGCCGGCATCGGCCATTTGTATACATTGTGATAGCCAATCGGCACTTGGTAGAGCTCGTAGCACAATGTATAACGGTAGGAACAGACATATTAGACGTAGACATAATACGATACGACAACTAATCTCTACAGGAATTATCACTGTTGACTACGTGAGGTCAAAGGATAATATTGCGGATCCGCTAACAAAAGGCCTAAGTAGAGAGTTAGTACAGAAGTCGTCCATGGGAATGGGACTGAAGCCCTTGAAAATATAAGTTCATATGATGGAAACCTAACTCAGTAGACTGGAGATCCCAAGAGCTGAGTTCAATAGGAAAACCTAATTGTATGAATTAATAAGGTCACTGTGGGGGGATAACCCTACGCATATATAAGGGAGTTTATTGCAAGGCTTAGTAAACTTCCTAGTCCATTCCAAAAAGTGACAAGTGTGAGGCTAAGCCTATGGCTTTTAATGATTCGACTAAGGTAACCATACATAGCGAATCACCTATGTGAGAGAGAAGTGGGGTCGCTTCGAAGGGTGTTGTTGGGGCACAAGACCTAATGGCTCTCGCAGAACCAGGCTCATGTTCATGACCATAACGAACATAACTATGAGGACTTGACTTTGTCAGGGAGAGTCTTGTGTGAAGTGCATTGTCGTCTACACAAACGGCAGACGAGTTCAAAGACATCGAGTTCTACTCAGAGCTAGTGGGCTAAGTGCATTTCATGAGCGAAGGTTCAAAGGGTAACACCTACCTGTCGTATGCAAAACTCAACTGCTGAAATCTAATTGGAATAATGTTGTTTTTGAGATCGACCTCCATTCATGTGGGGGATTGTTAGAAGTTTGGTGTGAATGGAAAAGTCTCAAGTGGTAAAACCACTTTGTCCCACATTGGAGTGGGAACAAAAGGAAAGGCAATTTATAAGGTGAAACCTTATCTAAGCCTTTGAAGTCTTATGACATGTTTTACCACAAGTCCTACCCGCGCGCGCGCAGGGGGGGGGTGCAAAAAATGGAACCGGATTTAGTTGAACTCGCGTGTGCCCGCACGTCCTGCGGACACGAATGCAGCTCCGAAAACCCGGGTCCGCGTGAGGCAGTTTTTGCACTCAAGACTCATAACCGTTTTTTTAATGAGATTTAAGACTGAAACTGAAATGATTATTCTATATTGATGGTCATTAAAAGGATATTATTATCAGTTTCAAAACTGATGTAGTAATGTCATTTATTCAGTTTTAATCTCTGCAATGATGGCTACAATTCGGTTATATTTTTGTGCCTATAAAACAAGATCAAACTGATCAGTTTAGACACACAACAACACAGCTTCTTCCTCTCTCTCGCTATCTCTGCAAACAGCATCTATCCCATTTCTTTTCAGGCAAGTGTTAAGTCCGGCAGTGCGCGGTGCTGCTTCGAACCGGCGTAGCCTGGGAACAGACGACGAATCTGTTTAAGGGAATTGTGTCAAACACAAGCCCGGTTTACTAGTTTATTATTTCTGCGTTCTATTACATTCTGTTATGTTATTTCTGATTCATTTTGCAGTTCTGATTAGTATCAGACCATTGAGTATGGGGATCTGACAACTCTCCAGTCTCCTCAACCCCTTTAATCGATCCCATCACAACCCCACCGGAGGAAATCACACCCCAACAGTCGTCGCCGCAACAAAAAACCGCAGTCGAAACCGTTCAGAGAGTTTGACAAATAAATACCCAAATCACAAAACCCTTATCTTGCTCTGGTAAGGTTGTCGCCACCCTCTAAAATCTCTGGTTTGTCGTTTAAGTTTTCAGGCATGATTAAACAAAATCATAAACCCAAATGCAGTACCATAAGGAAACCTCTCTCTGATAATCGTCACCTCAGATCAAGTAACTCAACATCGTCATCCCTGCCGTACTAAGCATAAAGAAAAGCACAACAAAAGAGAGAGCGTGCATTCCTCTTCCCGCCGCCGTAGCAGGCGGTGGGCAAAAATCCACATACGACTTATCAACATGTAAATGTTTATGATGTTCATACTTCACAAACAAAGAACCGAATAATATAAAGGAACCGGATTAATCAAAAGCAAAAACATTAAAAGGTAAAACCTGAAAGTGAAAACTTACCCGAATTGAAAATACAAATGCAAAAATGAAATATATTGTTCCGAATCAGCGGTGAACGGAATTGACATGAAGTTCGGTAACATGGAATATGAAGGCGAGAGAGAATCCGTGATATTGTTGTTGGCGGTTCCTGGTGGATGTATGAGAGATTGTTCTTGGCAGTTACTGTAAAGATATGGTGTGTCATAAACAAAAAGAAGGGATTAAAATAAGAAAAGAAATGGTGTGAATGACACTCGAACCGGCGTCGTGTGTACAACTAAGATGCATGACTACCAACGCAACGCTTTATATTTTGTAGGCGTGTAGTAGGTATGTCGGTTTGTAATCCGGTAGCGGCCGATGATAGTTCTAAATACTGTTTTATTGATGCAACGAATGAATATTTGAACGGCGTGTCATCTGCAGGCATGTCGGTTCATTAGATAATGATGACCGAAGTTACTTTTTGTTAGTATATATAATTCATTGCTCATATTTATCGGATGTGTCAACAACTACATTACTTGTTTATATGATTTATTACTCGTGTTTTGTATCCTTAGAGGTAATTATGAAAATATTAACCTCCAATTGGTGAAAATTTTATTTTAAGCAGTTTCAAAAATATCAAACTACTTATAAATTCTTTCATTTGTAATTATCGGATAAGACACATAGGGCTTAGACACAGGACATGAACATTGTATCATGTTTTTTTTTTCTTTTTTTTTTCTTTTGGTAGTAGCTCCTTTAGCTTTAGCTGCTTGCTAAGTACACACGGTGAGAAGAGCTTGAAACTTTAACGTTATTTGATATGTGGAGGTTACGTCAGCGCACGCCCAAAAAGTATCATGGTGGAAAAAAAGGAGGTGTGAAAATGGGCATGCAAATGTGGCGTTATTCGACATGTAACACACATTTTTTATAATTAATTATACATATACATGTTTTTACTCAATTAGATTTGTATTGGCATTTGGTAAAATGGTTGGTATATGGTGTTTCTTAATAATTTATATTTAAAAATGACTAAAATCTATTAAATTTAAATAAAAACCAATTAATACTAATTAATCATATAACTTAAAAATTAAAAACATTACATAACTTAAAATTAAAGACATTACATATAAAATTAAAAAAAGTAAAGTCACGTCCGTACACGTTATGGAACTTGATGAGATCGACTTGGATGATGTCGACTTTGTTTAGCTTACCATCGTCGTTGTCAACACCATTGAGAATCCCTTCAAATCTTGTACTATCAATATGAATCATCCGAAAACGTGAATAAAGTGTATCCTTGGATCGGATGGGCTCACCCCTACGCATACAAAATTCTTGATAAACTCGTTCCCAAAACGAAGATGTGCGTAACGGAGGCCCTTGGTTGTTCACCACCGCGACCTACGATTCGCATAACGTGATGTCCTCTTCTAGGATCCATAGAATAACCGGCATTGTAATAAGATGAAAGTTGAGATTTTTGTGAGAGAGTGTTGAGAGTTATATAAAAAGTAGAGATTTTTTTAGAGAGTGTAATGCAACGTTTTAAAACCCGGATCGGACCGGTCGGTCCGACCGGTTTAACTGGAGACCGGTGGTGCCGGCGGTCCAGTCATCCCCCTTGAACCGTTTTTGAGGTAACCGGCTGGCCATACTGGCGACCGGAGGTTTAACCGGAGAATCAGAGAAAAAACGGTTTGGCCGGGGAGTTGAGAAATGTTGGTTATGTCTTTTTGGTGAAAAGGAGAACCAAAGGAGATGTATTTTTTATGTTTATTTTAATGCTAAATAGGCTTTCAAAACCTACTTCATAGTTCATACCCACAAAGTAACCCACACCCACAAAGTAACCCACTTGTACCTAGGAGTAGGAGCTAGAAGTCTACAACACTCAAAACATATTATTACTTTATTGGTTTGGATTTTATTTTTTTACTTGATTTTCCTGTCGCTTTTTGTCATCATTTTAACAAAACTAGGTGGACACCCGTCTGATGGGCGCGAATACATCGTAAACATTAAATGTAAGCCTACGTTTATATGTAATCAAAACTAAGTCTCAAATCAAGATTCTCTCGCGCATTAACTAACAATCGATCTACCAACCCCGCATTCATCTTTTTCCTCTGTTTGTCACTGGTTACGGTCTTTATCAAATTCTCGACACTTTCAACTGTACATGAAGGATCCAACTTAAACCCGTATAATAAACTACCCTCCGTTTGATTATTCATCTTCAAATGAAGAATCTTGGCTAAATCTTCGGTCATAAAGTCGTCGAAAGTGAAAAACTTTGTCACGCGTCTACAAAAACCTTCGTTAGAAGTGATCACGCGTTTCATTGGCTCACTATAGCCCGCAAGTATAACTACCACTTTACTGTTATCCATAACCGACATTATTTCTTCAAGGGCTTGTAAACCGTAATCTTTATCGTCTGATTTTTGCATTGGTATCAAACAGTATGATTGGTCTACAAATAGGATCCTCCCTTTGGCTTCTTTTCTCTGCATTCAAGTGTTGGAAAATTGTTCAATTTTTAACTTTTTTTCTCAAGAGTACTTTGGTCTCTTTACAATCAGAAATTGAAATAAGAGCTACATACCAGTTTGGTCTCTTTACAATCAGAAATTGAAACCCAACAATGTGTTAGTACATTCATGTCTATAGCTTTCGTCAATCCGAGCCGTAGCGAGAAACAGAAGAAAACGAGTCATTATATTAGTAATAACTAGACAAAAAGGCAAGGTGGCATAATTGTAATTAATGAGAAATCTCATTAAAAGCCAAGGCCTATAAATAGGAGACTTTATGTTAGATTAGAGACTTTTGCTACATTTGTCATTTGGAGCTTTCTAGATCTAGAGAGAGAAACTAGAGAGAGAAAGTGACATCGTGATTCAGGTTCTTGTACATTTTCAGATTTGATCAATAGAATCACAGATTATATTACGTCTCGTGTGTTCGGTCACGTTCGTGTACGGATTCCGCACGTCACACGTTCGGTTACGCAATCGTTTCGGAGTCAAAACCGGTCCTACAAGTGGTATCAGAGCAGGAGCTCGATTGCACTGATCCAACACACATTTCTGCTCGTGATTTCATCGATTTCAGATCCGGATTTCATCTATTTCTTCATCTTTTTGATATTTTTCACGTTTTTAGCTGAAATTCGTCAAATTGAACGGGCTTTTACGGTCCAAATCGTCTGATTTTTTGATATGTTGTGCGTAAACACCTGATCTATAACCCTACCAAGTTTCAGATCCAAATTCGTAACCGTTTAGGAGAAATCTAAGTTTTTCTGTTCGAATTCGCGTCAAAGTTGCAGGTTCGTTTTTACGAACAAGCTAGGTTCGCTTCAGAGGTCCACTTATTGTGACATTATTTTCAGATTCGCTTCAGAGGTCCGCTTATTGTGACATTATTTTGAGGTTCGCTCCAGAGGTTCGCTCATAGTGACATTATAGTGTGAGGTCCGCTCATAGGTGTATCAGTAGGTTCGATTATTTGTCCAAACAGGTTCGCTCATTTGGTCACAACATAGGTCCGCTTATCAGTCATCGGTCCAATGAACTTGTATTGATATTAAAAGATGTCGGCCATTTTTGTTGCTTAATCGAATTAAGATCAAGAATAGGAAACGGCCCAATCATCTTAGATTAATAGAAGGCTCAATATTTGATAAGCAGTTGTCGGCCACAACTGTTTAAATGCATGTGAAACAAATTGGTGTGCATGTGACTAAAGTGAACGGCCCTATCACATTTTAATAATTGATCTGATCTAAATATCATCGGCCCAATGAAAGATTAACACTTAATAAAGTGTGTCGGCCACTTCCTTAGTTTGATTTACATTTACTCAATCGGTCCAATATCATTCAATCACTAAAAAAATTCGGTCAAATTGAATCAAGTATCGTCTACCATTACTTAATATTTGGGCGAATAGAAAAATAGTTGTAACAATTGTTGCCGCCCACCAATTGAGGTCCAATGATAGTGTAGTAATTGTTCAGCCACTTTTTGAAAATTGACTTGAATGATCAAATAAGTTTGTATAGCAGGTTTGTTGGCATTTGAATTGTTTTGATAATCTTTCATGCATTATTGTGATTGGTTTATATAAAGGTCAAATGAGATTTTAAATGAATTAAGGATTGTCGGCTCATTAAATCAAAAGTTACAAATATCTTGATCAGCCCATGTTATTTCATCTTGTTTAAGGCCCAAAGTGTTGACGGGATATTGAAGTTTGAGGCCCATTTGATCTAGTTCATTAGTTTCAGATTGCAAAGTCATTTGAAAGGGTCAAGCTAGTTTGAAAGTGAATTCTCTCTCACATAGTTTGAATTTGATCCCAGTTCATAAGAGGTGGTTCAGTCTCAGGTCGTGTGGTTTTGTCAGGTTGTTTGAATATTGATCCGGGTCATAGCACTTCGTACGGTTTGACAACTTAAATCTCAGTTCGCATCAAGTTCAGTCCACACAGTGTGTCAACCTTCAGTCTGCACAGTCTGTCATCCTTCAGTCCGCACAAGAATATTCACCAGTTCGAGTATTATTTTGATTTAGTTGTTTGATAAGTGTTTAAACTGATAAGTGTTTAAACTGATAAGTGTTTGTTTGTTTGTTGATTCAGATTCAGGTAATTCGAGATATTCAAGGTAATTCAAGAAGTTCACATCATGGGTGAAGAATTCTACAACACGTTTTTCAATGCGTTCACATCCGAATCATCTGAGGTTGCAAATGTTACACCAAAAACCATCACGAAGGCGATCAACGAGAACATCAAGCATGATAACTTTTATGGAACGCAATCAAAACCACAAACTCTTGAAAGCATTGAGGATTATACCTGGTGGAAAGAACGGTTCATCAACTGGGCGAAAGCGTATGCCCATGAAAGCTGGTTTTGTCTGGAGTTTGGATATGAAAGGCCAAAGGATGACAAAAACGAAGATCTACCGTTCAAGAAACTTTCCAGAGAAGAAAGATCTGAGTTTGCAGCAGAAAAAGAATGGTTGCTTTGATCCAGACAGCAATCAGAAATGATATATTTGCTTTGCTTACTCATAATGGATCCTCAAAATCAGTCTGGGAAGCTTTAGAGTTAAAGCAGAGGGGGGAAAACAGATTAGAAAAAATAAAATTGCTTTACTCAAAAAAGAATTTGATCTGTTTGATAATATAAAAGGAGAGACAGTGAGACAAATGATTGAGAGATTCTGTCATCTTAAAATAGAACTTGAACGTTTTAAAATTGATAAAATGAGAGAGGAACTTATTGATAAATTCATTGAAGCGTTACCACGAGCTGATCAGTGGCAAACATTTGTTTTTATCTTAAAAAATGATGCTTCTTATGAAAAAATTTCTCTTGATTCTTTGTTTGAGAAGATTGAAAGTCATGATCTGGAGTTACAAAAGCAAAGCAAGATGACTGGTTCTTCACATCAACAGAATGCGGGCTTGTATTACAAAGCCAGTGTACCTTCTGATAAAGGCATTGGTTCACCAAAAACAGCATTTAGTGGTGAAAAGATGAAAGAACCACCAACAACGTCAACAAGTCATCATTCTGGATATCATTCATCTTCAAAGACAAATTCTGATGAAACTGAAGAAATTCTGTGCAACATTGCTCTTAAACTGAAGAATTCTCCTACGATGAGCATCAATGCAGCAAAGCAGCAAATGAGTTTCCTTGCATCGGTTCTGGAGTCATATGAAGGTCTTGTAGCTGGCAAAATTGGAAATTCCGAATTGACCAAAGAAGACTACGACCAAATTGATCCGGAAGAAATGGAACTCATAGATATTCGCTGGTGTTTAGCTAGTTGCATTCGCAGAGCTCAGAGGTATATGGAGATTACCGGAAAACAATCGCTTGGAGATGCGTCAACAAAGCTTGGATTCGACAAATCCAAAGTGACCTGCTTCAGATGCAAGCAAAAAGGTCATTTCAAAAGAGAATGCAGAAACTCTGAAGTTGCTGAAGGAAATGAACGTCCTTTCAACAATGATTACTACCGAAAGGCGATCTACCATCGAAGCAGAGAAGATCCGAAACTGATTGAAGATAAACCCAAGTCAAGGGCTTGTGCAGTCTTTCACGAGGATGAAGGATTTGATTGAAGCCAGATTTGTCCAGAAGAAGATCGGATTGATTATCGATGGAAGATTAGAACAAAGGATGATGCAGAAACTATTTCAAAGAAACACGATTATTATGCCTTTGTTTCTGAGATTCAAGATGAAAACAAAGACAAAGACACTGCTGAAATTCGTGAAGAAAAAGTTGAGATCAAAGAAAGAACTCAAGAAGAGAATTTGAGTGAGAAGACTTACAAAGAATGGAACGTGGTCCACAACAGAATGGATGACATGCAGGAAGAATATGAGAGTGCTGTCAGCAACAGAAGATGGGATAAGAAGAGAGAATGTTACTACAACAGAGAAGGTGAACCAGTTGTTCCAAAGAAAGACATTATCTTTGATGATGTTCTTCTCGTTGTTCCGTTGAGAGCAGAATATTATCGAAATGTGATGAAAGATGATACATATGCTAAAAGGCTTGAAAAGGAGATCAGATATGCCATGCTATCATGTCTGAGAAAAAGGGATGAAGAGAGAATGAAGAAGAGTGTTGAAGAGATGGTGAACAATCTGAAGAAGGTTGCTGAAGAGGTTGAAGTTGTGAAAGAAGCTGTTATTGAAGAACAGCAGATTGAAAATGAGGTGCAGAAAGAAGAAAATAATGAGAATTTAGATGCTGGTGAGGAAGTCAGTACTGAAGAAAAGCAAGATGATGATGAGATGAAGCAGACAGAAGCTGCTGAAAACACCGAGGTGCCAATCACTGAGGTACATTCTGATTCTGAAGTCTTAAAACCAATTGAACAGTGCAAGAAATGCATGGAACCGTGCAGAGCTTGTACTGAACCCAATGAGCGGACCTACGTATAACATATGTTCACATAAGCGAATCTACCACATAATTCATGATTTTGACTATCTAAACCCTATGTTGACCTATATTATCCTAAGACCTAATGCAGACGTAGTCAACAGACATTCCATGCATCAACAGACTCCCCCTTGGATGTTGACGTAGTCTTCAGTTCCTGAGTCTTCAGTCTTGGTCTTTTCTCCAACTCTCTGTCTTCTCATCAAAAGCATTCTTCACAGGTTTCGAATCACAACCTGACTCCATCTTCAAACTCCCCTTTAGCTGTTAATCCAGACTCCCCCTTTCACAGACTCCCCCTCTCAGTGTACTTGAATCTGAGGTTTCTAGTTCAAGCTTTGACAGTTAGCTTCCATTGGAATAATGAAGTCCAAACCTGTTACTCAACCAATAACATTACAATCTATCTTTTCAAAATAAATCACAAACTCAATCAGCTTCAGAAATCCACTTAAGTATTCAGGTCCAAGTTAATGACCCTGATACTCAATTAATCTACCAAGTTCAATTTAATGACCTTGGTTGATCATTTGACGAATCAAACTGATTTTAAAAAAAAAATCAATTTTCTAGCAACAATGTAAGAAGCATCAACTTAATGAACTTGTTTTAACTTTGAAAACATCTTCAAACTCTAACAAAGTAAGCTCTTCTCATTTTTCAGCTCAGAATCTCCTGCATCTGCTACAAAACTCGAGAATCAGACAATCAACTTTCCACTCTGGTTTGTCTTAAACTAAAGCAGAATTGAAAAATCTTTTTGGATTTTTAAAGTGTTCTAAACTAAGAAATGAAATAACAAAAAACTTAAATTGCAGAAAAATAAAGAAATTGAACTATATACAAACTTAATAGTTATAGCTCCGCAAGCTTTGTTTTACAACATATTGTCCCAAAACCCATCGGCAAAAACAAAGCTGGCGAAGACGTGTATTCTGATGGAATCGGGGTGGGTTTTCACAAAGTTCCACCGCTGATTTTGCATAATTACATGAAAAAGAAATCTGGGTTGGTTGAAATTGAGGAAGAAAGTGAAGTTAAACTTCTGGAGAACATTGATGTCACGTTCACATCTTCCAATGACGATAGTGTCCAACATGATATTGTAAAAGGTGTTGTTGAAAATGTGCTAAAAACAGAAAGTGACACTACTGAGGAAGATGGGTGTTTCTTGGACAAATACATTCCGAAACAAAAGTCCAAGAACAACTTAAGTGAAGAATCAAATCTTGTCATGTACAAGATGTTGGGTTCGGATAAGTTGTTTTCGGATTCAGAGTTTCCGATTGAGAATGTAAACATGAACAAATTGACAAATGTTTTCAATCTGGTCGAAGTTGAGTTGTCAGCAGTGAAAAATCTGAGTCAAAAGAAAAGTAAAATGAGGATTGAGAAAGAAAAAGTTTACAACAAGAAATCTGTTAATCCATCGAGTTTTTACAATAATAACAGAAACAACTGGTCGGGTGGTTATCAGGGGGGGTAAATCGTATCAGAAAAGAAATGTTCCAAACAAGAGGTTCGTCGAGAAGAAAAAGTTTGTAAACAGTTCGAGTTCACTTGCTGATGAAGAAAAAGAAATTTTTTCAAAATCAAACAAAGAGTTCTTTGAGAAAAGAGCTTCTCAGTCTCAGTCTAAAGGCACAAGTCGAGTGGCTGATACTCGAACTTGTTTTATATGTAATCAAGTTGGTCACATTGCACGAAAGTGTACCAATGTGAAGCCTAAGACTGAAACTGTGAAAACTCAACAGAAGAAAGGTGATGTGAAGGGTAAAACACCAATCGTTGTTGAGAAAAAGAGTGTGAAAAATGAACCCGTAAAGAAGTTGGTAACTCAAAACGACAAATTTTACAAAAGGGTTGCATTATCTCAACAAGTTTGGAAACCAAAAGTTGAGAAGAAAATTTCAACTTCTGAGGTGAAAAAGGCTGAAGAATCAATTACGGTTGATTATGATGCAAATTTTCCACCTCTTAAGGCTGAAAATTTCAAAATTCAAATTGCGAGAGTCAAGGTTACACCTAAGGCTGATGAGGCCTGGGTGGACTCCATGTTTGACTAAGCAGTTTGAATTGCCGGAGCTTCCTGGTTCGCGAAGCATGTATCGGCATCTTTCTTGAAGTTGTTTAAGTGATAGTTTGTTATGTGCAGGATCTTCCAAAACTTGTATCCAGATGGATCATGGATAGTGGAGCTTCGAGACATATGACAGGGAAGACTGCGTTACTGTATGATGTGAGAAAAATCAATGGTGGTTACGTAGGCTTTGCGGGTAATCAAGGAGGAAAGATTATAGGTGAAGGAACGTTATCCAACGGGATCATAACGTTTGAGAGAGTTAACTACATTGCTGAGCTGGAGAATAATCTGCTGAGTATCTCCCAGATCTGTGACAGGATGTACACTACTCACTTCACTGACAAAGAATGTTTGATCTTGAAACCGGGATTTGTGATACCTGTGGAATGCATCATCATGAGGGCACCAAGAGTCAATGATCTGTACGTGTTGGACATGAGCGTAGCTACTACAACCACGGGTCAGGCTCATTGTTTTGTGTCCAGAGCAACTGAGAAAGAATCAAGACTATGGCACCAAAAGATGGGGCATATTCATCTGAGGAAGATGAATCACTTGGTACATAATGAT
The DNA here is from genome assembly GCF_002127325.2 of Helianthus annuus. Classification (NCBI taxonomy): domain Eukaryota; kingdom Viridiplantae; phylum Streptophyta; class Magnoliopsida; order Asterales; family Asteraceae; genus Helianthus; species Helianthus annuus. The sequence continues at coordinate 165,737,309 of NC_035448.2, read as the reverse complement.
TTGGTGACAAGAGTTCATGTCAAAGGTTTTCATCTGGAAGGGGAGTGCATAAGCTGTGTCAAAGGCAAACAGAAGAAAAAGTCACATCCTACAAGGCAAGTCAATTCAGTTTCAAGACCTTTGGAAAGCCTTCACATGGATTTGTTTGGTCCAGTGAACGTCAAGAGCATAACAGGAGATTACTACTGTTTGGTCGTGACTGATGATTATTCCAGATTCTCGTGGGTTTCATTCTTGAAATCGAAAGACGAAACATTTGACAGTTTGATGGCGTTGTTTAAGAGAATTGAGAATCTGTACCAGAGGCCTATCAGTAGAATCAGAAATGATAATGGTACTGAATTCAAAAACAGTAAGATGGAAGAATTTTGTGATGAAAGAGGTATACTGCATGAGTTTAGTGCTCCGTACACTCCGCAGCAGAATGGAGAAGCAGAACGCAAAAATCGGACGCTAATCGAGACGGCTAGAACTATGCTCGCAGATTCAAAGTTACCGATTAATTTTTGGGCTGAAGCTGTTTCTGCTGCATGCTATACGCTCAACAGAGTTCTTACTGTCAAGAAGTTCAACAAGACGTGTTTTGAGCTAATCAATAATCGCAAACCGAATTTGAAGTATCTAGAACCGTTCGGGTCACCCTGTACAGTTATAGAGCCTCATGGAAAGTTTGGTCCGAAGTGCATTGAGGGAATATTTGTTGGCTATGCCAATCCATTGCGACGTGTCTTCGTTCCAATTGAAAAGCGGATTATTGAAGCAGCGAATGTTGAATGTCAAGGTTATACCATGCCGCCACAAAGTCCTGGAGATTCATGGAAATATCATTATGATAAACTTTGGGATTCATTTGACATGAGAGAAGAATCAGAGGAAGATGAAGATTTCTTTGATGAGCTGGATATTTTGCGAGAGTATGAGTCGCAGCTCAGGTTCCCAGCGGAGTATTCTAGAAGACCTCAGGAAACTTCATATGATAATGAAGCAGGTCCTAGTCATGCTGGTGAACATGATGATGAAGTTGCTCCTGGTAATCAGTCGGAGGTGAATGATAATCAAGAAGCTGAAAATATGCCAGTTTTTGATCATGGTGATTCAGACTCTGAGGGGGAGCAGATCCAGTTATCAAGTCAAACAAACCAAGTTGGTGAACAAGATGCAGAACAAAATGTTACTAATCTGGAGGGAAATGTAGATGTTCCGAGCGAAGTGATGCCGCGAACCTTTTCTTATCATTCAGAGGAGTTAATCATAGGAGAACTGCATTCAGGCGTTCGTACAAGACGTCAAATAGACCAGGGCTTAACATGTTTTTATTCTACAGTAGCACCTTTACAAACTGAATTTTCATTAAGTTGTTTTATCTCGCAGGTCAAACCGAGAACTTACAAAGAGGCGCTTACTGAAGACTCTTGGGTCATACCAATGCAAGAAGAGTTAAGTCAGTTTGAAAAGTTAGGAGTGTGGAAGTTAGTGGATTTGTCGGATGGTCAAAGGAAAATCAATACAAAATGGGTATTCAAGTGTAAGAGAGACGACAGAGGAGTGGTTGTAAGGAACAAAGCTCGACTCGTTGTTCAGGGATTTAGTCAACAGGAGGGGATTGATTTTACAGAAGTCTATGCTCCTGTAGCACGACTAGAGGCAATCAGAATTTTCCTAGCATTTGCATCTTGGAAGAATTTTAAGGTTTAGCAGTTGGATGTTAAATCGGCGTTTCTTTATGGGAAGGTCAAAGAGGAGGTTTATGTCGGTCAGCCGCCGGGCTTTACTGACCCAATCCACAAGAACAAAGTTTATCTGCTGGACAAAGCGTTGTATGGTCTACATCAGGCACCGAGAGCCTGGTACGAGATTTTGTCTCAACACCTACTCGCTAACAGCTTTATCAGAGGGAAAGTGGATGCCACTCTTGTCACACCCCCAAAATCCACCTGCGGAGTATCACCGCTTGGGAGCGTGACTGACCAGGATCAAGCCACCAATCATATAGAACAATATATATATAGTAAAAGTATTTGCCATTAAACCAAACCAAATCCATATGAAAGGTGTTCCAAAACATAAGTAAGTTATCATTGTATAGCGGAAGCGTATAAATAAAACCCATCATAATAAAGTATCAAATGTCATAAGTGTTTAACAAGACAATCACGATCCAAGCCCACAACGACCAGCTCCTCCATGTGCAAGCTCCATGTATCTAACAACCTGCAAGGCATGTAACAGAGGATCAACAACTAGTTGAGCGAGTTCACAGAAAGTAAATGCGTAATGGTATATTCGTTTGTAACATGTGGCTCTACTGGGCCGATAGTACGTTCTATTGGTGGGGGCTTCCCATGTTGTATAACCACTAGACTATTCGTAACCATAAGTCTCCTTCACAACCGAGGATAGTAGTAAGTATAAATACACGTAGGTTTTACGTGAGTATCCTTCACAACCGAGGATAGTAGTAAGTATAAATACACGTAGGTTTTACGTGAGTATCCTTCACAACCGAGGATAGTAGTAAGTATAAATACACGTAGGTTTTACGTGAGTATCCTTCACAACCGAGGATAGTAGTAAGTATGAGTCTACGTAGATTGTAAGTATGTGTCCTGCACAACCGAGGACAGCGAATTGCATAAGTATGTGTCCTGCACAACCGAGGACAGTGAGTAGCATAAGTATGTGTCCTGCACAACCGAGGACAGTGAGTAGCAGAAGTATGTGTCCTGCACAACCGAGGACAGTGAATAGCTTAAGTATGTGTCCTGCATAACCGAGGACATTGGTATGGTAGTCTAGTAACAGTGTAAGTACAGTTCTATTCAATCTCAATCCTTCAATCCCAATTCCCGTGCCCTGGGAATCCCATGCCTTAGTAAGAGTGTGAACTCACCTTGGTTTGCTCGGTATGCTATGCTCTAGGGTTTATCAACTGTCTAAGTCCGTTACACACGACCTAGGATTTATTGCGCACGATACGACGTAAGTGTTTGCATCAAATTAGAGTTTGCAAATCATTGATAATCAAGTAACTGTGTGTTGTGTGCTTAGTGTGTACATGATGATACCACATAGAATGTTCACACATGCAGGATCATATAGTTGCATTCAATATCATACAATCATTTACATAGAATCATGCATCATGTAAGCAGTCAATCCTATTCACATAATTCATGTGTAGCGTCCCTGATTTCACGGTTTAATCTTACGTGGATATTAATCTAGTGGCCACGGTTAACCTACTTTATACATTTAACAATGTAAATAACTTCACATGTTTAACGAAGTCAGGGAATCAAAGTGTCATACACAGCTTAACAGAATTAACATTATGTATCATGCAGCTCGTTGTTTCAAATTGATCATTACACAACATCAGACAGGGCCTTGCCCTTCATAAAGCTCAGACAAGTGGGGGGGGGGGCTTCCCCTGTTTGAAAGTCGGACTAGTGGGTTGGGGGTTCAAAACTCAGACAACTTACTTCCCATATGTAAAAACTCGGACCCTAGGGTTTCTCCTTTCAAAACTCGGACAAGAGAAACCTTGATAAAACTCGGACCATGTGAGGATGGATTAGAAAACTCGGACATGGGGGAGGGGGTTAAAAACTCGGACCCCTCACCCATTCCTTAACAAAGTCGGACCTTGTGTTTTGGAGCCAAAGCTCGGACCACATTCAAGCACTAAAGCTCGGACATCTTGTACATTACTTAATGGTCGGACTTGATATCATTTCTAAAAGTCGGACAGTATAAACAAGCAAAGAACTCGGACCTTATCATGTCATAAATCTCGGACACCTCACACTTTATCAAGAAATTCGGACATGCTATAACATATCATCAAAGGTCGGACAAGACATTTATTTACACAAAGTCGGACTAATGATCATCATGAAAAACTCGGATAATATGCACTACAAAGAACTCGGATTATATGATGTATGCATAAACTTCGGACTATAGCATATGTCAAAACTCGGATCAAGCATGCTCCTTTTAAAACTCAGACAATTATATTCACAAAACTCTGAGTAACATTAATCATATGATCGTAGAGATTATAGCAGTTACGTTTTCTATGTTCCACAGTTACGTTCATCATTCTAAAAACCCTAACTTCATTCACCTAGACGGCAGAATCACAATCAATTGATCGATGTTTAACAACAGTAATCATCACAAGAACAATCTATCAAATATGCAACTACTCATCATCATAATCACGATTATCCAGAATCAAATCAAAATCACAGAATATAATATGAGGAACTAGGGTTTTCATGCATCAATCAATCAACAATTAATCACAAACAATGATTAAACAATTACCTTGATTCTATTCTAGATGGATTGATAATCAAACTTGATGCAAAAGAACTTGTGAATCCAAGAGTGATGAGAAGATGGTTGTAGAGAGGATTAGAGAATACAGTGCTTTTGTTTTTGTGAAAATGATTAGTGAAAGGGATTAGGGTTAACAATGATTAGAGTTTCACTAGTTACTCTATGCATCCCTAAGTATCATATTTTACACATGTACACCATCTCATAACAATTTCATAGTTTCACCACCAAGTTTACATATTTGACAAGTTTATCACAATTAACACATAACCATGCACAATCACACAATACACTTCATTGTAACAAAACGTATACAATTCCATAGCAACTAATTGTGCAATTTATCAACTAAACAAGACAAGAACGTGCAATAAATGCGAAATAGAATCTTGGAAATTCGAGTTGTCACATTATCCCCAACTTGAAAGAAATTTTGTCCCGAAATTTAGCATGCGGTTACTGAGGAAGCTAGGTAAGTTGTATCGTTTACTGGTTTTCCTGGGGTGTCACATCATCCCCCCGTTGATTTGGAATTTCGTCCCGAAATTCCGCTGTAGTAGCTTCAGCCTCAGTAGTAGTTGCATCGGTTTCGAATAACTGGGGGTACTTTTCTTTCATTTGGTCTTCGCGTTCCCAGGTGTACTCTGGGCCACGTCGGGAGTTCCAACGAACTCGAACAAGAGGGATTCTCTTGCTTTTGAGGACCTTAATATCCCGGTCCGTGATTTCAACTGGTTCCTTGACGAACTGCAACCGCTCGTCGATAGTGAGTTCCTTAAAAGGAATTATGAGGGTCTCATATGACAGGCACTTCTTCAGATTCGACACGTGAAATACGTTGTGAACTGCACCGAGTTCAGCTGGTAGGTTTAGCTTGTAGGCCACTTTGCCTATTTTCTCAATGATCTCAAACGGTCCGACATACCGCGGATTTAATTTTCCCCGTTTGCCAAAACGAACCACACCCTTCCAGGGTGAGACTTTTAGTAAAACCCGGTCCCCGACCCGAAATTCCAACGGTTTCCTACGCTTATCCGCGTATGCTTTCTGACGGTCGCGTGCTGCCGCCATGCGTTGTCGTATCTGTGCAATCTTTTCCGTGGCGTCCACTACTATCTCTGGACCCGTGATCTGACTATCCCCCACCTCTGCCCAACAGAGAGGTGGCCGGCATTTACGTCCGTACAATGCCTCGAATGGAGCGGCTTGTATGCTGGTGTGATAACTGTTATTATACGAAAACTCCACCAAAGGGAGATGCTTTTCCCAGCCGTTGCCGAAATCAATAACACATGCCCGAAGCATGTCTTCAAGAGTCTGGATCGTTCGCTCAGACTGCCCATCCGTCTGAGGATGATATGCTGTGCTCATGTCTAATCGTGAGCCAAAGGATTTGTGCATCGCTTGCCATAGCTCTGACGTGAATCGTGCATCCCGATCCGAAATGATGGAGGTGGGCACCCCGTGCCTCGAAACAACTTCTTTAAGATAAATGTCTGCGAGTGTGGAGAACTTATCCATTTCCTTAATAGCCAGGAAGTGTGCAGACTTGGTGAGCCGATCCACGATCACCCATATGGTATCATTCCCACGCTGGGATCTGGGTAGGCCTGTAACAAAATCCATGGAAATTTCTTCCCATTTCCATTGTGGTATCTTGGGCTGCTGAAGTAGGCCCGCTGGTTTCTGATACTCCACTTTGACTTTTGCACAAGTCAACCATTTACCGACGTAGGTTGCAATGTGGGCCTTCATGCTAAGCCACCAGTATGTAGTTCCGATGTCGTGATACATTTTATCCGAACCTGGATGTATCGAGTAGCGAGACTTATGAGCTTCATCCATCACAAGCTCTCGTAAACCGCCATAAAGTGGGACCCAAATACGCCCCATTACATAGTAGGCGCCGTCTTCCTTTTGTTCCATTCGTTGCCTTGAGCCGCGTAAGGCTTCAGCCTTAACGTTTTCTGGTTTTAATGCTTCCACCTGAGCATCACGTATCTGTGCAGGAAGACTGGACTGGATAGTAAGCTGCAAGGCTCGTACGCGTCTAGGTAGAGTGTCTTTTCGACTGAGAGCGTCAGCCACAACATTGGCTTTGCCTGGATGGTACTTGATGGCGCATTCATAATCATTAAGCAGTTCGACCCATCGTTGCTGACGCATATTCAATTCCTTCTGCTTGAAGATATGCTCGAGACTCCTGTGATCGGTGTAAATAGTGCACTTGGTACCGTACAGGTAGTGTCGCCATATCTTAAGCGCAAAAACAACAGCTCCCAGCTCTAAATCGTGCGTCGTGTAGTTCCGTTCATGAACTTTGAGTTGACGAGAAGCGTAGGCAATAACTTTATCACGTTGCATCAATACACAACCAAGCCCCTGTATCGATGCGTCACAATAGACCAGAAAATCGTCCGTGCCTTCTGGCAATGAGAGAATAGGTGCGCTGCAAAGCCTATCCTTTAAGTACTGAAAAGCGGTTTCCTGGGAATCTCCCCAACGATAGGTAACACCTTGCTGTGTCAGCATAGTAAGCGGCTGTGCGATCTTCGAAAAGTCTTTAATGAGTCGTCTGCAGTACCCCGCCAAACCCAAGAATTGGCGTATTTCCGTTGGTGTACGTGGTGCAGGCCAGTTCCTGATCGAGTCTACCTTGGATGGATCGACATGAATCCTATCCCTGTTCACCACATGGCCTAAGAAGTGGACTTCACGAAGCCAGAAGTCGCATTTAGAAAATTTGGCGTACAGTTGCTCCTTTCGAAGAAGTTCCAAGATAAGACGTAAGTGCTGCTCGTGTTCCTCCTGACTCTTGGAGTAGATCAGAATGTCGTCGATGAAGACAATGACGAACTTGTCTAGATAGGGTTTGCACACCCTGTTCATAAGATCCATAAAAACGGCGGGCGCGTTCGTAAGCCCAAATGGCATGACTAGAAACTCGTAGTGACCGTAGCGAGTTCTGAATGCTGTCTTGGAGACGTCCTCATTTCGGACTCTCAGCTGATGATAACCAGACCGTAGATCAATCTTGGAGTAGTAACTCGACCCTTGCAACTGGTCGAATAAGTCGTCAATACGTGGAAGAGGGTAGCGGTTCTTCACTGTGACCTTGTTCAGTTCGCGGTAATCGATGCACATCCTGAAAGTGCCATCCTTCTTCTTCACGAATAATACTGGAGCTCCCCAAGGCGAAGAGCTTGGACGAATAAAGCCCTTATCCAAGAGCTCTTGTAGTTGCTTTGAAAGTTCTTCCAGTTCGGTTGGAGCTAAACGATACGGGGCTCGAGCACCACTCTTGTCGCCTTGAACTTCGAGAGGTCCTTGGCCAGAACGAGGAATGCGAACAATCTTTTCTTTGCATAGGATTTCTGCTTGCTGTTGCTGCTGGCGACTCTGATTTGCAGGCCGTGGGCTCCTGAATCCTTAGCTTCATGGCCCATCTTGAGACACCTCCGACAACATCCCTCGTTGCACTAACCACCGTGGTGTCTGTTGCATTAGTTACACATTGGGTGAATTCCCCGATATCCACCCTGCCCCTGACCACCAGAAGTTGGCTGACTCGGCTCTGGTGATCACTATTCTTGCGCTGCTGCTGTGCTTGAGACTGAACGGTAGCTGAACCCTTGCTGGAATACCCATCCCATTTTCGCTTGTTGTCACTAGGAGTAGCGGGAGTAGCAGAAGTGATAGCGGTAGTAATAGTGCTGATACAACTAGGCAGCTTGTTCTGTTCCACTGCCTGATCCGTGAGGCGATGAGCAAGACGCTGAATGTCTTGGATATTGTCGAGGTTAGCTGATGAAGCATGGCTCTGAATCTCTGAGGCTAGACCCTTGAGGTACAATTCGATACGCTTGCTTGGAGGGTCCACCATGGTTGGACACAAGATGGCCAGTTCGTTCGACCGTTTCGTATAAGCTTCAATTTCTGACCCCATCATTTTCAAATGGTAAAGCTCTACCTCCAACTTGTGGATGTCATCACGCGTGCAGTATTCCCTTTTAATGCGTTCTTTGAATTCGTTCCAGGGGGTGGCGTTAGCAGCTGCCAACCCTAGTATCCGTACTTGCGCGTTCCACCAAGTTAGCGCGATTTCTTCCAAGGTACCAGTGGCGTACTTGACCCTGCGAGCCTCAGGGCATTCACACATCTCGAATACTGACTCGAGCTTCCCAAACCAATGGAGTAGTCCCACTGCTCCTTCTGTGCCACTGAATGTGCTTGGACGACAGTCCATGAAGTTCTTGAATGTGCAGACAGGCTGCTGTGCGTTCTGACCCGTTGCGCGAGAAAGATAGGTCAAGGTTAAGCGCGAGAGTTGGGTCACGAGAGTAGGATCTAACATCCTAGGAAAGGTCTGGTATAGCAGGTTATACCTCCTGCTTGTGCGGCTGCAAGCGCCGCAGCAACTTGTTCGTTAATAAGAGCCGTCAACTGGGCTTGAGTCATGTTAACACGTCCAGACATGATCGAACAATAAATGTAGCATAAGTATGAATGGTTCGCGAGTAGTGCGATGACAGAAGAGTGTAAGCACACACGAGTGTTCTCATGCAATAACAAATAGTGAGCAACGTAATCTAAGCATACCATGAGCAAAGTTCTATGTAATTCTAGCAAGTAGGTAATAAACATAAACCTTATTACCTAGGATGTTGAGTCTTGCACGTGGAGCGAAGCGTCGTTGTGGATCGTTGAGAGCACTGTTCTGGTTATAGTCTGGTTTTAATAAAAACGTTTTCCCCGTATTAAAACCAAGTTCTCTATAACCAATGGCTCTGATACCAATCTGTCACACCCCCAAAATCCACCTGCGGAGTATCACCGCTTGGGAGCGTGACTGACCAGGATCAAGCCACCAATCATATAGAACAATATATATATAGTAAAAGTATTTGCCATTAAACCAAACCAAATCCATATGAAAGGTGTTCCAAAACATAAGTAAGTTATCATTGTATAGCGGAAGCATATAAATAAAACCCATCATAATAAAGTATCAAATGTCATAAGTGTTTAACAAGACAATCACGATCCAAGCCCACAACGACCAGCTCCTCCCTGTGCAAGCTCCATGTATCTAACAACCTGCAAGGCATGTAACAGAGGATCAACAACTAGTTGAGCGAGTTCACAGAAAGTAAATGCGTAATGGTATATTCGTTTGTAACATGTGGCTCTACTGGGCCGATAGTACGTTCTATTGGTGGGGGCTTCCCATGTTGTATAACCACTAGACTATTCGTAACCATAAGTCTCCTTCACAACCGAGGATAGTAGTAAGTATAAATACACGTAGGTTTTACGTGAGTATCCTTCACAGCCGAGGATAGTAGTAAGTAAAAATACACGTAGGTTTTACGTGAGTATCCTTCACAACCGAGGATAGTAGTAAGTATAAATACACGTAGGTTTTACGTGAGTATCCTTCACAACCGAGGATAGTAGTAAGTATGAGTCTACGTAGATTGTAAGTATGTGTCCTGCACAACCGAGGACAGCGAATAGCATAAGTATGTGTCCTGCACAACCGAGGACAGTGAGTAGCATAAGTATGTGTCCTGCACAACCGAGGACAGTGAGTAGCAGAAGTATGTGTCCTGCACAACCGAGGACAGTGAATAGCTTAAGTATGTGTCCTGCACAACCGAGGACATTGGTATGGTAGTCTAGTAACAGTGTAAGTACAGTTCTATTCAATCTCAATCCTTCAATCCCAATTCCCGTGCCCTGGGAATCCCATGCCTTAGTAAGAGTGTGAACTCACCTTGGTTTGCTCGGTATGCTATGCTCTAGGGTTTATCAACTGTCTAAGTCCGTTACACACGACCTAGGATTTATTGCGCACGATACGACGTAAGTGTTTGCATCAAATTAGAGTTTGCAAATCATTGATAATCAAGTAACTGTGTGTTGTGTGCTTAGTGTGTACATGATGATACCACATAGAATGTTCACACATGCAGGATCATATAGTTGCATTCAATATCATACAATCATTTACATAGAATCATGCATCATGTAAGCAGTCAATCCTATTCACATAATTCATGTGTAGCGTCCCTGATTTCACGGTTTAATCTTACGTGGATATTAATCTAGTGGCCACGGTTAACCTACTTTATACATTTAACAATGTAAATAACTTCACATGTTTAACGAAGTCAGGGAATCAAAGTGTCATACACAGCTTAACAGAATTAACATTATATATCATGCAGCTCGTTGTTTCAAATTGATCATTACACAACATCAGACAGGGCCTTGCCCTTCATAAAGCTCAGACAAGTGTGGGGGGGGGGCTTCCCCTGTTTGAAAGTCGGACTAGAGGGTTGGGGGTTCAAAACTCAGACAACTTACTTCCCATATGTAAAAACTCGGACCCTAGGGTTTCTCCTTTCAAAACTCGGACAAGAGAAACCTTGATAAAACTCGGACCATGTGAGGATGGATTAGAAAACTCGGACGTGGGGGAGGGGGTTAAAAACTCAGACCCCTCACCCATTCCTTAACAAAGTCGGACCTTGTGTTTTGGAGCCAAAGCTCGGACCACATTCAAGCACTAAAGCTCGGACATCTTGTACATTACTTAATGGTCGGATTTGATATCATTTCTAAAAGTCGGACAGTATAAACAAGCAAAGAACTCGGACCTTATCATGTCATAAATCTCGGACACCTCACACTTTATACAGAAATTCGGACATGCTATAACATATCATCAAAGGTCGGACAAGACATTTATTTACACAAAGTCGGACTAATGATCATCATGAAAAACTCGGATAATATGCACCACAAAGAACTCGGATTATATGATGTATGCATAAACTTCGGACTATAGCATATGTCAAAACTCGGATCAAGCATGCTCCTTTTAAAACTCAGACAATTATATTCACAAAACTCTGAGTAACATTAATCATATGATCGTAGAGATTATAGCAGTTACGTTTTCTATGTTCCACAGTTACGTTCATCATTCTGAAAACCCTAACTTCATTCACCTAGACGGTAGAATCACAATCAATTGATCGATGTTTAACAACAGTAATCATCACAAGAACAATCTATCAAATATGCAACTACTCATCATCATAATCACGATTATCCAGAATCAAATCAAAATCACAGAATATAATATGAGGAACTAGGGTTTTCATGCATCAATCAATCAACAATTAATCACAAACAATGATTAAACAATTACCTTGATTCGATTCTAGATGGATTGGTAATCAAACTTGATGCAAAAGAACTTGTGAATCCAAGAGTGATGAGAAGATGGTTGTAGAGAGGATTAGAGAGTACAGTGCTTTTGTTTTTGTGAAAATGATTAGTGAAAGGGATTAGGGTTAACAATGATTAGAGTTTCACTAGTTACTCTATGCATCCCTAAGTATCATATTTTACACATGTACACCATCTCATAACAATTTCATAGTTTCACCACCAAGTTTACATATTTGACAGGTTTATCACATTTAACACATAACCATGCACAATCACACAATACACTTCATTGTAACAAAACGTATACAATTCCATAGCAACTAATTGTGCAATTTATCAACTAAACAAGACAAGAACGTGCAATAAATGCGAAATAGAATCTTGGAAATTCGAGTTGTCACAACTCTCTTCACTAAAGAGGTCGACGGACATCTTCTGATCGTTCAGATTTATGTAGACGATATAATTTTTGGGTCAATGAATGAGAAATTGTGCAAAGATTTCGAACAGGTGATGAAGCAAAAATTCGAAATGTCATCAATGGGGGAGATGAAGTTCTTTCTGGGTTTACAAGTTGAACAACTTCCTGAGGGAATTTTCATTCACCAGACAAAGTACGTGCATGATATTCTAGAGAAATTTGGAATGTCAAGTTCTACTCCTGCTGCTACCCCACTTGTGACTAATCATGGGATTCACCCAGATCTCACCGGAGACAGGGCTGATGAAACGTTCTACCGTTCCATGATAGGTTCTTTGATGTATCTAACTGCTTCACGTCCTGATATCATGTACCCAACGTGCCTCGCAGCAAGATATCAATCTAACCCGAGAGCGTCGCACATGATCATTGTCAAGAGGATATTACGTTACTTGAAAGGAACACCCACATTGGGGTTGTGGTATCCTAGAAAAGGCAATTTTACGCTCGAAGGGTATTCCGATTCGGATTTCGGATGCTGCAAAGTCAATACCAAGTCAACAACTGAAGGATGCCAGTTCTTTGGACCTAGATTGGTTACCTGGCAGTGTAAGAAACAAACGTCTGTGGCGTTATCTACATGTGAAGCGGAGTATGTTTCTGCTAGCAGTTGCTGCTCTCAGATCTTGTGGATATAGCAACAGATGCGCGACTACGGTTTGCAGTTTCTTAACACACCTCTGTCTGTTGATAATGAGGCCGCAATAAATATAACTAAGAATCCAGTACATCACGCTAAAACTAAACATATAGAGATTCGTCATCACTTTATTCGCGATTGCTTCGAGAAAAAGTTGATACGAATAGAGAAAATCCACACTGACGAACAAAAAGCTGATTTTCATACCAAAGCTTTTGATAAAAATCGGTTTCAATATTTGTTAAAACTTAATGGTATGAAATTACTTTCGGTGTAGGATGGAATTGTGAGCGTTGATGAGATTACTGTTGCGGATGAAGACGAGAAACAATCTGCAATGGTTTGTCGATTTTTTACGTGTTTTGGTATTTAGGGGGAGTAGATAGTTGTATATAGATATATTTTCAGAAAATACAAAAACAGTAAAAAATGCAAAAATACAAAAACATGATAAAATTGAAAAAGAGCTTGTGTATATAGGGAAAATGATAGTACATCGGCTAGACAATTACAGTATGCTAAAGAATTGTATAGACTAAATGAGTTAAACAATCTCACTAATGATGTGTCGATAGGTTTTCACACATTTAGTAGATTTATTCGGGATATAAATCTAAAATTTCAAACTAGTGAAATTCGTGGGGAACACTACTTGGATATATAGGTAACCCCTGAAATCTTGTTTGAAAGGTCTCGTATTCTGATATACTAGGTTTTATACTCAATGATGTCTGGGGTATTATTCCGGGACTTCTGCTGAACGGAAGTTCTGACCTAGTCCTTGGCTAATACTTTCACCAAATGCTTGAAACATAGCATAAACCCTCAACATGCAGATAAAACAATAAAATTGATAGTCGTTGCTGTTGTAATTACAAGATCCTCTAAAGGGGACATACTGAAAAGTCGAAGCTGATATCTCTCTGCGTATACGGAAGTATCGACCTGAGATCCCTCGGCCCTCGCATATCTAATTTATGTACAGATATCATTGTAGTATACTTACCTGTAAGACTGAATATTGGGATTCTGGATACGGGAGTGTATTCAAGAAGTGGGACACATGAATTGAGCTAAGTTCTTAAAACATCTAAATCATATCCTGAATAGATTGAAGTTTATGTGAGAATTTAAGATGGATCAGTATATTGACAATCGAGGTGAATTGTTTAAGTCTGAGCATGTAATTAAGCTTAACGGTACTAGTAATTTGTCTGAAAAGCTGATATGATTCCCTGACACGCTCGCCAAAAATAAGTTTGTATATAGTTCAATTTCTTTATTTTTCTGCAATTTAAGTTTTCTGTTATTTCATTTCTTAGTTTAGAACACTTTAAAAATCCAAAAAAAAAAATTCAATTCTGCTTTAGTTTAAGACAAACCAGTGTGGAAAGTTGATTGTCTGATTCTCGAGTTTTGTAGCAGATGCAGGAGATTCTGAGCTGAAAAATGAGAAGAGCGTACTTTGTTGGAGTTTGAAGATGTTTTCAAAGTTAAAACAAGTTCATTAAGTTGATGCTTGTTACATTGTTGCTAGAAAATTAATTTTTTTTTTTTAAATCAGTTTGATTCGTCAAATGATCAACCAAGGTCATTAAATTGAACTTGGTATATTAATTGAGTATCAGGGTCATTAACTTGGACCTGAATACTTGAGTGGATTTCTGAAGCTGATTGAGTTTGTGATTTATTTTGAAAAGATAGATTGTAATGTTATTGGTTGAGTAACAGGTTTGGACTTCATTATTCCCAACGGAAGCTAACTGTCAAAGCTTGAACTAGAAACCTCAGATTCAAGTATACTGAGAGGGGGAGTCTGTGAAAGGGGGAGTCTGGATCAACAGCTAAAGGGGAGTTTGAAGATGGAGTCAGGTTGTGATTCGAAACCTGTGAAGAATGTTTTTGATGAGAAGACAGAGAGTTGGAGAAAAGACCAAGACTGAAGACTCAGGAACTGAAGACTACGTCAACATCCAAGGGGGAGTCTGTTGATGCATGGAATGTCTGTTGACTACGTCTGCATTAGGTCTTAGGATAATATAGGTCAACATAGGGTTTAGAAAGTCAAAATCATGAATTATGTGGTAGATTCGCTTATGTGAACATATGTTATAGGTAGGTCCGCTTATGAGGTCATCAGGTGTGGTCCGCTTTTGTGACAAGGTGGTAGGTTCGCTTATTTGTCATGGCCATATAAGCGAACCACACAACACTATATATACCTGATCAGTTGTACGTTGGAGCGGATCTAGGATTTTGCTTGTGTCACGAAACTCTGTCAAATTTACTTCAGAAAGCAATAAAAGAGAAGGAATTGAATAGGAAAAGCTGTGTAACTTCATTTATGTTGATTCCGCCTTCGTATGTGAAGATGAACGTTCTCTACTGACTATGCTAAAAGGCTTGAAAAGGAGATCAGATATGCCATGCTATCATGTCTGAGAAAAAGGGATGAAGAGAGAATGAAGAAGAGTGTTGAAGAGATGGTGAACAATATGAAGAAGGTTGCTGAAGAGGTTGAAGTTGTGAAAGAAGCTGTTACTGAAGAACATCAGATTGAAAATAAGGTGCAGAAAGAAGAAAAGAATGAGAATTTAGATGCTGGTGAGGAAGTCAGTACTGAAGAAAAGCAAGATGATGATGAGATGAAGCAGACAGAAGCTGCTGAAAACACCGAGGTGCCAATCACTGAGGCACATTCTGATTCTGAAGTCTTAAAACCAATTGAATAGTGCAAGAAATGCATGGAACCGTGCAGAGCTTGTACTGAAAAAGATGAGCAATTCAGAATAAGAAATCTTGAATTCACAAAAATCGAAAACATTTTCAAAGAAAAATGCAAAGCGATGTTAGAAAAAGAAAAGGTTTTTAACAAAAATGATGAAAAACTTTCAGGAAAATGTACAAAGTTAGAAAAAGAAAATGAAGTTTTGAAAGAAGATGTTTTGAAAATGAAAAATGAATGCGAACAAAAAGAAATTGCTTATCAAGAAATGAAAAAGGAATATGACTCAATGAAATTATCATATCATGTTACAAAAGAGTCATATGATAAAGTAAAAGACGAAATGAAATATGCTCAATCTAGAATGAGTTATCTTTCTGAAACAACCAAAGAGCTTAAACGAATGTATGCTATAAAACAAGATGTTGTTAATTCCTATATTGAAGATGTTGCTAAGCTAAAGCGACAGATTGCTGATTTAGAACATGAAAACAACAAGTTAAAAAGTTACCACGTGTCGTCATATGTGCTTGAACGAATTTTCAATATAAAAACGGGAGATGGTGAGTCTGAGCAAAACAAGAAAGGCATTGGCTCAGAGTTTCATCAAGTTCCACCACCGGAAAAGTTTGCATTTTATGATGAGGAAAAGGTCGAAAAAGCTTTCAACATGGTAGACCAATTGCCAGACAACATTGACATAACCTATTCCAAATCTGATGATTCTCATGATTCAGAGGTAGTAGGTAAAGTCGTTGAAAGTGTGTTGAAAGAAGAGTCGATTGTTACAGGTAAATCTGGATCACAGGATGAAGATGAAGGAAATCTTCATGATGCATATCTGAAAAACATAAAATCCGAGAAAAATTTGAATGATGATTCAAAGGATTGGTTTATACCATGATTGGATCGGACAAATTATTCTTAGATGTTGTATTCCCAATTCAGAATGTGATTTCAGAAAACGTTGACAAAGTTTTCAAAATGGTTGAGATTGAGAAGTCTGAGATTTCAAAGTTTGTCGGTAAGAGTCGTAAAGATTCATATAACAAACCTGGTTTCAAGAAGAAAAAAATGAAGGCTGGGTTGGGTTATAAGAAGAAACAACATCGGAACAAAAATGAAGTGCCAAATTATCAGGCAAAAATGAGTTTTGTTCAGGGAAACAGTTTAGCAGAAGAAAAAGAACTCAAAATGAGACAGTCTAATGATGAGTTTCATGCACAAAAGAGAAAGCAACAACCACAGGTCAAAGATATGTCCATGAGAACATGTTTCAAATGTGATCAAAAAGGACATCTTGCACGAAAGTGTCCAAATCTAAAACCTGTGGATGTTGACAACAAGAAGATTGATTCTGAGAAACAAAAATCTAAGAATGTGAGACAAAGGTCAACCAGATTTGATTCAAAACAAACTTGGAAGTACAACACAAACAAGTTTGCTTCGAATCAAAATTGGAAATCAAACCAGAACAGGTTCGATTCAAGACAGACCTGGAATACTCACACACCCAGATTTAGAACAACACAAAGTTGGAAAACATCAGTTGATATGACAAAACCCCAAGAGTTTTGGAAACCAAAAGTTGTTGTTCAAAACCAAAGTGTTCAAAAAGATTCACATTTTTACAAACGTGGTACACCGAAAGGTCAAACATGGAGTGTTAAGAAACATGTTGATTCGGTAAAAGATGAGAAAGCTGAAGTTAAAATTGAGAAAGTTTTTGTGAAAAATGACAATGAATTTCCAGCATTGAATGAAAATTATTGTGTTGAAATGCCTAAGGTCCAACAGACCTGGGCTAAATTGTTCAAGTAATTCAATTAGTTGAATGTGCAGGTGCTCAAGAATACTGAAGACTGTGAGTTTGAAAGTTGGAGCAGCCTGCCACATGAAGAGGAAGCAGAGGCTGCTGGACCCTGTGTTGGTTGAAACAGGGAGTTTATGTGTTTTCTGTACATAAATAAACAATATTTCAAAAACTCTAAAAATTAGAAAATTTAAAAAACCAAAAATATGTTTTAGTTTGTTAAAATTTGAAAAACCAAAAATATGTTTGTTTTTAATTTTTTGTCAAAAATAGAAAATTTCAAAAATATGTGTTGATTGAATACGCCGAAACCCTCACGGATGAACAAACATGATTACATTCATCAGATTGAAAAACGGTTTTCAAACTGTCAAAAATCAATGTGTTGTAAATCATGGGGGTAATTACTGCTTTTAATAAATTTCCGTGCATAGTTAGCAGAACATGGATGGCGAGACAAAGCTATCAGTATCGGTTTGTCAAATTTCTTTTAATGGTTTTGCATTTTAGGGGGAGAAAAATTGTCAGAAAATACAAAAACATTAGAGAATTTGAAAGAGCCAAAAACATGATAAAATTCAAAAATTGAGTTTTTGTGTAAAAAGAGGAAATGATAGTACATCAGTAGACAGTTACAGTATGCTAAAGAAATGTAATGATTAAATAGCGTTAAACAGTCTCACTGATGATATGTCGATAGGTTTTGATACACTTAGTAAACTTTTTCGGGATATAAACCTAAATTCAAACACTTGCTTATTTCGTGGGGAACACTACTTGGATATATAGGTAACCCCTGAAATCTCATTTGAAAGGTCCCTTATTCTGAGATACTAGGTCATTATACTCAGTGATATCTGGGGTATTATTCCGGGACTTCTGCTGTATGGAAGTACTGACCTAGTCCCCGAATAATACTTTCCGCAAATGCTTGAAATACAGCATCGCCCTCAGCAAGCTGATGAAACAATAAAATTGATAGTCACTGCTGTTGTAATCAAAAGATCCTCTAAAGGGGACACACCGAAAAGTCGAAGCCGTCATCTCTCTGCGTATACGGAAGTATCGACCTGAGCTCTCACGGCCCTCGCATTTAACCCCTTACAGATATCATCTGTGGTATACTCACCTGTAAGACTGAATATTGGGATCTGGATACGGGAGTATATTCAAGAGGTGGGACACATGAATGAGTTTAAGTTCTTAAAACATATAATTCGTATCCTGAATCAGTTGAAATTTGTATGAAAATTTAAGTGGATCAGTATATCGACAATCTAAGTGAATTGTTTAATTCTTAATGTGTAATTAAGCTCAACGGTACTTGTGACTTGTCAAAAACTGATATGATCCTCTGACGTATACTCAAACAAAAATATTGCTTGTAAATATGTTTGTATACATTTCTTTACTGCTTTATATTTTCAGAAAATACAAAAAGATTTTGATTTCTGCTTTATTTTTGATAAACCGATGTATGAAATGTTGAGTTTCAAAATCTAAGTAAGCCGATTGTGTTTCTGAAAATAAAACAAGTTCATTAATTTGATACTTGAATTAAAATCAAAAATTTCAAAAACAGTTTGTGATATCTCCAAGGTCATTAGTTTGGACTTGGACGATTAACTGTGAGGGAGTTGGATTCTTTAACACTGCCAAATCTGTAAAGATTGTTGATAGGAGGAGTGATTTAGAGAGTTGAATAGTGCCAGATTACGATTTCTGGAAAACTAAATGTTCAAAACGTTGTTACTTATAAATGTCTGAGTGTTGCAGATGTTATACCAGACTACGATCCCGAAAGCCGAGTCTAAGGGGGAGTCTGAAGACGAGCTCAACGCAAACGGAAGCGTGCAAAGAGCCAGGTATCGTTCCTGGAAGAGCTTGTAACCGGAAAGCCAGGTGTCGATCCCAAAAGCACGGAAGCTTGACGAAAGGGGGAGCCTGAAGAGTTTACCGAAAGGGGGAGCTGAAGCTGAATACAGATCCACGGGGATTCTGTTCAAACAAAAGAGAGTCTACGTTGATGAAAACGTGTTAAAGCTTCAAGAAGACTCAAAGAGAGAAAGAGAAAGACAAGACGCTACGAGATTGACTGCGGCAATATCCAAGGGGGAGCCTGTTAGTACATTCATGTCTATAGCCTTCGTCAATCCGAACCGTAGCGAGAAACAGAAGAAAACGAGTCATTATATTAGTAATAACTAGACAAAAAGGCAAGGTGGCATAATTGTAATTAATGAGAAATCTCATTAAAAGCCAAGGCCTATAAATAGGAGACTTTATGTTAGATTAGAGACTTTTGCTACATTTGTCATTTGGAGCTTTCTAGATCTAGAGAGAGAAACTAGAGAGAGAAAGTGACATCGTGATTCAGGTTCTTGTACGTTTTCAGATTTGATCAATAGAATCACAGATTATATTACGTCTTGTGTGTTCGGTCACGTTCGTGTACGGATTCCGCACGTCACACGTTCGGTTACGCAATCGTTTCGGAGTCAAAACCGGTCCTACACAATGTTTTCATCCTTTGCTAGCTCCATTAGGATCTCGCATGACCTGTTCATAAAAAAAATTCAAAATAAGAAGTTATGGCATCAGTAGTTATAGAAACGACCAGCCCCTTCATCAACAACCATCATAATCGAAACATACTACACAAATCTAAGAGCGTCTTAATAAAAACAAATGCATATGAAGTTGAGATGAATCACGCAACTTAAATCATCTTTCATCTAAACAAAAACCAGGTCAAATTTAATCTAGCAACTGTCTAATTGAACCGATTGTCCGAAATATACACGACTTAACACGTCAAATGCAAGAATCATAACCAGAACTAATAAGTCTCTTCATCAACAGCCAATCATAATCAAAACTTACTACATTAAAATAACAAATCAAAAACTGATCTTAATCAAAACAAATGAACATGAAGCTGATATGAACCAAGCTGAGATTTAGCATCACGCCTTTGAAGCAACACATGAAATATTGATAAAAACATATAACTTTATCAATCGCCATTAGCTTCACACCAGCAGCTTCAAACTTTTCTTTAAAGTATTAAAGAGTCAGAAGCGAGTTCCCAACTGTACACATTACAAAAAAAGAAATCAAACATCTAATATTGAAAGTACCATATTAGTTAACTATATTGTTTTTTATAAGCATGTTCTCTACTTATCTAAAAAAAATGATCAAACTTTACACATAATACCAGCAAAGGCATCCAAAATACCTCAAAAGAGCAACAACAGCAATCCCCTACAGAAAATAACCAAAATTATATCATTTTGGATAAATTACACTTTTCGTCCTTTATGTTTGTAGCGGGTTGCAATGGATAGCCTTTAACTTTAACAATTACAGTCACAGTCCTTTATTTGCAAAATTCGTTACACCTTTCATCCTTTAGCACTAACCAAGTTAAAATTTTTAGTTATATCTATCCACTTAAGGGTATTCTAGTCATTTCATATTTTTATTTAAAATGTTCATTAATAAATAAAACAAAAAATTAACATATATATAACATCAGCTATCCCAAATTCAATCATCTTCCCCTAGTTCCCCCTTCCCAAACCCTAGAACACCATAAAGGTCCACCCTCTCTGCATAATCATCCACCTCCTGCCATACATTTCTCTGCGTAGAAAACCGTTGCCAAACAACTGGATTTTCACCGGGGTAACTGGATTTTCACTGGATTCCCTCACGTTCACCGTTGTCAGAACTCTCGTTCACCGGAGTAACGGTGTTCGGAGCAGAAACCGATGCTGAACAACTGGATTTTCACGAGCGATAGCTTCACGTCATGTCGATGGAGTAATGGTTTTCGGAGCAGAAACTGTTGCCGGAACTCTCGTTCACCGACTCTGTCGCCTCCGGGTGTCGTTTACGAGACAGATCTGTGGATAACTCAATAAAGGGTTTGTAATTGTTTGAGGATTTTGATTCTTTTTAATATATTTTTTTGGTGATTTTGGTGGTGTTTACTGTTTAGTGCCAAGAGGTGATTGTTAGGTGGGGGAGGTTGTTAGGTTGTGGTGTGGGGAGGTTGTTAGGTGGTGGGTGTTAGATGGTGGCAGTGCTCCTTGAAAAAGAGGGTTTTGGTGTTGATTTTAATTGAGAGAGAGGTGAAGTAGCCTCTGGTAATATGAAGAAACTGAATATCATTTTTGAGTATTGATGCAAATCTTGTCCACATAAATTGTAATTACCCTGCCGCACCCCCGTTCCTTCAAATCGAACTTAAAGATCTGATATGTCAAAGTGTATTACAGTAATTGCACAACATAGTCCCCTCACAACTTCAAGCTCATAGTGGTATGGAGAGAGAGAGAGAGAGAGAGAGAGAGAGTACAAGGGAGAGGGATAATTTTTATATAACATTTTTTTCTTATATATTAAATGACTGTTTTGCCCTCGCATGAGTTGCATATGACCTCACTTAACTGAAAGTTTTAACCAGGTTAGTGTCAAAGGACCTAAGGTGTAACGAGTTTTGCAAATAAAGGACTGTGACTGTAATTATTAAAGTTAAAGGTCATCCATTGTAACCCGTTACAAACATAAAGGACGAAAAGTGTAATTTACCCTGTCATTTTCATTAACAAATTAAAGTTACTAATAATTAAATGATTATTGAATAAAAACAACACCTTAAGATATGATCCACAACTTTATTCAAAGATCTGAACCAGCAAAAACTCCTCTCCTCTCTAGTAACATCTCACTTTTTCTTAAACCTAATTATTGCTGAAACAAAACAACTCTATAACATCTCACTGTTTACAATGATTTCTGTAGAAAGGGTAGGGCCTATTGTGAAATGGCACAAGTATGTTTGGTTCAGTTAAAGTTTATGCCTACATTGAGTGGCTTGCTTTTAAATTTAGGCTACCTACACAAGATTGGAGTCATAATAATGACTTAAGATGTGTTTTTTGCAACTCTTGTGCTGATATATGCGAGTTTTCTAATGCCATTTGGAGGAGAACTAGTATTCTTGCTAAGTTTGCTGTTAGCTGCAATATTTTGTTTATTTGGTATATAGCTAATTGGGATATGTGCGTGTTTGGTGTATTGGGGGGCTGGGTTAGTCAGGGGTTGCTGGTTTTTTATGTCATTTATAGGTGGGTTGGATGTTTGGCTGTTTTTGTTATCAATAAAATTTACCAAAAAAAAAAAAGATAAAGCCAACTTACAGCAGTCAAAGCTGCCTCAGAGCCCTTGTTCCCTGCTTTACCACCAACAAGGCCTAATACATGCATATAAATAATCAATATAAGTGATACTTGAATAAGGTAATACACAAAGATAGCTTCAAAATTCTCAAATTCACATGTCATACAAACCTAAATAAACAAATAATTATACACATAAAGACAATCATAAATATACTAAATATACCTGATGCATATCTTCACATGTGAAGACTCCAAATATGCACGGAACACCTAAAACATTGCAATTGAATGATATGAAATCAAGCTCAAGCAAAATTTTAATTAAATTCGTTAGTCTCTAAATAAAAATTGTAAATGAAACCTGAATTAATGCCAGCTGAAAGGACTCCAGATGCAGCTGTATTAGCAACAGTATCATAGTGCGTAGTATTGCCTCTTACCTAGAAGAAAAACATAGAAAGTTATATGCATTCATACATCAATGTCAAGCATACGTTTGACCAATTAGAGAACCGCTTTACCACTTATACGTGGTGCAAGAGAGTGGGTTGTAAGGTTACATACCCGTCTTATGTATCACTGTTAAAACAATAGTTAACGGTGTTTATGTGGTTCCCTTAGTTCTCTCCTTAAATTAAGCCCCAACAAATATATGAAAAAGTAACATCGAAATTTACTAAATAAAGAATATACCTTCATTGGAATCTCTCTTTCTTCACAACATACCTATATTTTAAAGGTTTTTAACCATGTGGTTGTAGGCAATGTGGATGAAGTGTTGTCCATAAATGTTGCGGCTGTCAAAGATATGCCACCGGAAGTTGACCATCGTACCTATACAAAGAAAACAACAAACATCAAATAAATCCCGAAATTCTTTTACTGACATTTCAACAAACAGTTGGTAGGCAACCTTTAACATCCCAATTCAATTTTTCAAGTGAAATCAACACTTAAAAAATCTTATAAAACCCCAAATCACAATCATTTAAACCTAAAAAACAACATCCAATTTTACAAACAAAAGAAAGCAAGTTGAATCAGTAGTAATAATAACTTAAAACCACCATTGTAGCAACTGTAATGAATCGGATCAAATCAATCATACGATAAACGATAACGCAGACATCAAGAATTAACATCCATGAAACGAAAGTGAGAGGGAGATGCGACTAACCTTTCATTAAAACTGAAACTCTTTCAAAAGAATTGACCGAAGCTTGTTTGTGAGCATTCTAGAGAGAGATGTGCTTTGAAAATCGGAAATTAGAAAGGTCTTCATGGGAAGACTGTGGTGTCTTCAATCTTAATCTTACGACATCTTCATCTTGTGGCATCTCCATGGATTGTGTTTAGGGTTTTTAATTTGAGGAAACAGAAAAGAGAGAGAAAGCAGCGTATGGAGGGAGAGAAAGAAAAAGTTATTAAATTTTGAATTTTGAAAGATGGTCTGCATTTGAGAGAGATATTGAAAATATATATTTGGGGGCCTTTTTAAAGATGGGAGGCAGAGTTGATTTTGAATTTTGAATTTCCCCCCCAATTAATGCAGTAACCTTTTCCCCTCATAGTGATGATGGTTTTCAGATTTAATTAATACAATATCTATTAATCTTTAACATTTTAATTGATATATTTATGACATCATAATATTGATATATTTATGACATCATCAGATCTTATGTGGCATGGCTGAGAGGCTGACACATAAGCAAAATGAAGTCAGCCTTTAGTCTCCTTTTATAGATTAGTTAGATATAAAACAAAGAATATTGTTACTGTGTACATTTAGGTTTCTTATCAAATTTACAAGACTTTTCCTAATGTTTTTCTATCGTTCTTACAAATATATGGTTGACGATCTTTTTTATTATTAAAAGACATGCTTTTTGAGAAAATACTTTTGTAAAAGTAATTCAAACCAATTATTAATAAAGATATGCCACCGGAAGTTGACCATCGTACCTATACAAAGAAAACAACAAACATCAAATAAATCCCGAAATTCTTTTACTGACATTTCAACAAACAGTTGGTAGGCAACCTTTAACATCCCAATTCAATTTTTCAAGTGAAATCAACACTTAAAAAATCTTATAAAACCCCAAATCACAATCATTTAAACCTAAAAAACAACATCCAATTTTACAAACAAAAGAAAGCAAGTTGAATCAGTAGTAATAATAACTTAAAACCACCATTGTAGCAACTGTAATGAATCGGATCAAATCAATCATACGATAAACGATAACGCAGACATCAAGAATTAACATCCATGAAACAAAAGTGAGAGGGAGATGCGACTAACCTTTCATTAAAACTAAAACTGAAACTCTTTCAAAAGAATTGACCGAAGCTTGTTTGTGAGCATTCTAGAGAGAGATGTGCTTTGAAAATCGGAAATTAGAAAGGTCTTCATGGGAAGACTGTGGTGTCTTCAATCTTAATCTTACGACATCTTCATCTTGTGGCATCTCCATGGATTGTGTTTAGGGTTTTTAATTTGAGGAAACAGAAAAGAGAGAGAAAGCAGCGTATGGAGGGAGAGAAAGAAAAAGTTATTAAATTTTGAATTTTGAAAGATGGTCTGCATTTGAGAGAGATATTGAAAATATATATTTGGGGGCCTTTTTAAAGATGGGAGGCAGAGTTGATTTTGAATTTTGAATTTCCCCCCCAATTAATGCAATAACCTTTTCCCCTCATAGTGATGATGGTTTTCAGATTTAATTAATACAATATCTATTAATCTTTAACATTTTAATTGATATATTTATGACATCATAATATTGATATATTTATGACATCATCAGATCTTATGTGGCATGGCTGAGAGGCTGACACATAAGCAAAATGAAGTCAGCCTTTAGTCTCCTTTTATAGATTAGTTAGATATAAAACAAAGAATATTGTTACTGTGTACATTTAGGTTTCTTATCAAATTTACAAGACTTTTCCTAATGTTTTTCTATCGTTCTTACAAATATATGGTTGACGATCTTTTTTATTATTAAAAGACATGCTTTTTGAGAAAATACTTTTGTAAAAGTAATTCAAACCAATTATTAATAAAAATGTTTAGATTAATATTATTAGCTAGCAATTGTTTTTTATTGAGTGTGTTATATAGACCTTACTTGGGCTATTTGGTCATCATATTCAGGCTTCATCGTCCCAGTTAAAAAGTCTATCAATTGCTATGTGTTTAGGATTTTATTTTTTTATGTATTTGATTTTTCTTTTCTTTTTCTTTTTATATTAGCTGATGGTTAATCCACCATTTTTTTGTGATTGCATCCTCTAATTGTTTGACGAAATGCCAAAACGAACTATCACTATGAATTTAACTATATTGTAGTTTTTCTTTTAAGCTTATGAAGGTGCCACGTACAGAGATTCAATTTAATTTTCAGGTGTGGTCATGGGTTGAATGTCTGGTGTATTAAATAGTATTTTTTATCAGATAACGGATCCTAAACACACTGGAGAGATATTAAGGTATCCTTATCTAATTTCTTTTTTTTCCTTCACTTCCCATTCCCATGGTGTATATTAATGCAAGAGCTAAGGCAAATGATGAACATATTGTTTATCAAACTACATTGCAGGTGAGTCTATTAATAAGTATTATAAGTTGCAAGTTTCATGTTGCTAGAGAGCTAATATACTAAATTTAATGAATTTGGATGTTGTTCAACTGCAGGATCTTTCCTAACTGAAGTCAAAGACTTATGTGCCTAAAGGTTCATTGGAGGTAAGGAGGTTCAACTTTTGAGACACCAAGTTCAGATATGTGCACAAACTTTCAATCTTTTGAATGTAATAATTTGAAAAAGGATTTTTATGTGATCTTTTTGGTCTTGAGGATTCGGGATTTTAATTTGTATGATTATGTTTGGCAGTGAATTGCTTTATCGTGGATGGTTTACAAAGAGACTAAAAGCTTTCGATGCTTTGGAGGAATCCTTGCTGATGAGCAGGTGGCTTAGCGTTCTTTTTTTGTTCTTTTGATTTATTTATAACATCAAGCTTTGCAATTAACATTTTTTTATAGTTAGGTTTAACTTGATGGTATGTAAAACTTAGGTATTACAACTTCGGGCCATATACTTATGAATGGGTTGATTTGGACTAATACTTATCTTGAATGTGTTAGTCGGTTAGATGGGTGTAATACAAAAGATAAGCTAAAAAGGAAACATGTCAAATGGTTTACCCTGAAGTGTGATTTTAAAAGACACCAATGTTATAAATCATCATGTTTAGAAAATGGATTAAATTTTATTTTTGAAACCATATTTGAGACTAAGGACTTATAAAAGATTTTTTTTTTAAAGATACATGTAATTGTTTTGATCCAATGAATCCATGTTGACCCCTTACCCAACTTGCTGAAATGACTATTGATAGTTGGGGAGCACCGAGCATATTAGTGAGTCGAGCCTTACGATCCTATTCATATTTTCTCATTTCTATGTGAAAAAAGGCATGAATGTGGTTGATTGGATGAAAATTACCTTGGATGGCCTTGGTACCATAAGTGATGTTTCTAAAGTTGTCTTCTAACAAAACTATATGAGTTTCTAAAGTTGTCTTCTAACAAAACTATATGTGTTTGTTAGACGTGAGATATAAATATAGAGGATGGCATAATTTCAACTTTCCAGGAGCATGAAAATTTGAGGCCCACGGTAATACTAAACATTTTATTAAGAAATATATAAAAAAATAAACTTTACGGATCAATCGTCATTCTATGTGCTCCTTTCAGCTGTGTGATTTGTATGAGAATCACACATTATTCAACAAATTTTAATGATGAGTATGGACCACTAGTGACAACTGGTTCATGCAGGTCTGGCTTGCACTCTTTACTATTATTTATTATTTATTTTTCTAAACGATCTCACTTGCAATATATTCTATAAATTTTAGCTGCTCTTTCTTATGCAAAGAATATCTAAGCATATTTGGAAGTTCATGAAAATATAAGACCCTGTTCATAATTTGAAGGTTTAGATGTCTCTTTTGATGATTGTAAAACTATTTCAGTGGCTGAATATACTCAGCAAGATGAAGTTGTAAAAAAACTTGATGTATGTTTTTATTTTTTATGAGCCTTTTTTTCCTTTTTATTATTTACGTTAGTACTGGAACGTTTTTTCTTTAAAGATTTATGTCAACACTGTTAAATAATATATTATGGTTTGAAGCCACCCGTATAACACACGGGTACTTAGACTAGTACATATATATAGAGGGAGATAAAGTAAAAAGGACATTGGAATATGATTTAGAGAGTGTGGGAATAGAATCACCCTTAAACAATCTCTTTACTTTACTTAGACTAGTGGGTTTACCCGCGCGTTGCTGCAGGGGTGACAATTTGTAACGCGATACTCATTCCTTTTAGCCATATATATATATATATATATATATATATATATATATAGAGTAAGGTTAACATACAAAAAGTCTTATCATACATCACGTAGGAGACAATGGTAACCGTTGGATCAGGTGTATAATCACGCATGGGACCACATAATCACACATGGGACCACATAATCACGCATGGGACCACATAATCACGCATGGGACTATAATCATGTCACACCCCCAAAATCCACCTGCGGATAACACCCGCTTCGAGGGCGTGACTGACCAGGATCCAGCCACCAATTATACTGAATAATTAAGTTGATAACAAAAGTAATACTTACTAACCATAAGATTAGCAAATATCAGGTTCAGAGTTTAAGGTTTTAAGTTCAAACAGTTAATAAGTAGCGGAAGCATAAGTAAGGCAGTTTAACAAAGTTCATAATTCAAAATAAGGTAACACCCAACACAAGGGTGAACAGACACTACACGTTCCCAAGCAGCAAGCTCCTTCGTCACGGGTTACCTGCAAAGCATGCAGTAAGGGGGTCAACAATAATGCTGAGTGAGTTCACTAGTTGTCCAGTTTTAATTTCCAAAAACTTGTTTCACCGGTTAATTTATCCGTTTATACATGCCATGGGGAGCTACCCCAAAAGTTAGCGACTAAACTGTTTTTCCAATACCGAACACTAGGTAACCGTTGCGTTTCCGCAGGATGCCCCGATGTCAATGTTCTATCATCATTAACGGATGCCTGAGTACATTAGTTCACGACCGATCCCAAACCAGGGCACGGTGTGAGGCTGGTAAACACCTAAATAGCGCTATCAACTAATAACCCGTTCGCCTGACCCCGGCGACTAATCGGTATTTGTAGTAGGGACTTGAGTGATAGAGTTTCGTTTAGTGCCGTTAGTTGCAATCCGTATAAACAGTAATTAACCAAAAGGTTTCCCAATACCAGGGAGGGAAAAGTAAGTTTTGTTCCCAATAACTAGGGAAGGTATATAAATGGTATCCCCTTTTCAAGGGGATAGGGTTGTTTTAGTCTCGTGTCCCAAACCACCGGGACGCATGCTTTTAAGTTGTGAACTCACCTTGGGTTGCTCGGTAGATTTAGGTTACTTGGTCAAACACGCTGGTCACCACGTCCTAACATGGTTACCGGTATAGGTCAGATTCGGTGTACAAGCATTCCCGTAAAACACATACAGGTACGTAACATGCATACAAGTAAACAGTCATGGGGTTATTGGGCCGGCCTAAACATTTAAGCAGTCAACAGTAACACATAACCCAGTCAACAGATAGCCCATAACACATAATGGCCCAATAACCAAAGTGGACAGCCCAGTCGCAACCAGCTGGTCTCGAGTCGCAACCAGGTGGTCTCGGCTTGTCACGTTATGGTTGCGAGTCGCAACCGTGGTCTCGAGTCATCATGCTGTGGTTGCGAGTCGCAACCGACGTAATCTCGAGTCGCAATCTCGTGGTTTCGAGTTGTCCTGCTATGGTTGCGAGTCGCAACCGTGTGGTTTCGAGTTGTCACGCTTTGGTTGCGAGTCGCAACGGCGTGGTCTCGAGTCGTAATGCCATGGTTGCGAGTCGGAAACTGTCATTTTCATGCACACGTGATGATGCAGATATGACAGTCCAATTTGTACATATAAAATCAGACCCAGATTAGGAAACTACCAATAAGGTTTCACTAACACTTTTTCCTAATCTGAATACTAGTAAAGATAGATCAAACTTTGCCATTTTTACATCTTCAAGTCATATTCAAACAAGTTCATCTTATGTTCATCATTTTCTAGGGTTTTCATATCAACATAATCATATATTTATGAACCAAAATCATATGTTTTAGCAAGATCAACATGCAAAACATACATTATATCCGAAATCTTAAGTTTAACATCATTATTTTGCAAGGAAACAATGAAGCATAGTATGGTTAGGCATTATCATTCTTAAACTACCATTTGTTAGTCATTTTAAACATGTCATCAAGCATACAAACATAGTGGTTTACACATAATGCCAAACTCACAAAATATCATAAAAATCATGCATAACAATTTTAACTAACCATTTTCTAGTTTATAATCATTTCATTTATCAAACATTCAAAGCATCTTTCACACTAACATAGGATACTAACCGGTTAGGAGAAGAAAGAGCCGAAGACAAAGGAAGAAAATGAGAGAAGATGAAGTGTCCGAGTGATCCAAGCTTTCTTGACCGAGATCCCTTGCTTGAACCGAAAAGAAAAGGAGAGTGGTGTTGTTGTTTGGAGTTTCTAGTTGAGAGAAAATTAGGAGAAGTGTGGGTATGCAAGTGCAACAAATGAAGGAAATGAGGAGAAGGTTGGGATTTATACAAGGGGGGTTTTCGGGTTGGGCTTGGGGTTTCGGCCCAAACCGGTTACGGCCCAAAGGCCCACTCGCAACCGGGTGGTTGCGAGTCGTGGTCTCGACTCTCATACACACATATATATATTACATACATATCGCACATAACATGTAAAAGTCACATTTTCATTTAATAATATTTATATACACAAAATATTACAAGGTGTTCGTTCGGAAAAACCTCGAGTGTCACATTATCCCCAAGTTTTAAGAACTTTCGTCCCGAAAGTTGAAGCAGCCACTGCCAAGCTAGCGTGTTTTAACGGGGTGTCACATCATCCCCCCGTTAGTTTGGAATTTCGTCCCGAAATTCAGTTGTAGCTTCAGTGCTGGGGGTTTCGTTTGGGAACAACTGGGGATACTTAGACTTCATCTGGTCTTCCCGCTCCCAGGTAAACTCTGGGCCGCGCCGTGAGTTCCAACGAACTCGCACAAGGGGTATCTGGCTACGTTTGAGGGTTTTGATCTCTCGATCCGTGATCTCAATCGGTTCCTCAGTAAAGTGTAGCTGTTCATCAATAGTGAGTTCCTTGAAAGGAATTACAAGTGTTTCATCCGACAAACACTTCTTCAGGTTAGATACGTGAAATACGTTGTGCACTGCACTCAGCTCTGCAGGCAGGTTCAATCTATAAGCAACCTTACCGATTTTCTCGGTAATTTCGAATGGTCCAACATATCGTGGATTCAGCTTGCCTCGTTTACCGAAACGGACCACACCCTTCCAGGGTGAGACTTTAAGCAGAACCCGGTCTCCGACCTGGAATTCTAGCGGTTTCCTACGCTTGTCAGCGTAGCTCTTCTGACGGTCACGAGCTGCCGCCATGCGTTGCCTGATCTGTGAAATCTTTTCCGTTGTATCTACCACTAGTTCTGGGCCTGTGAGTTGACTATCACCGACTTCCGCCCAGCAAAGAGGTGATCGGCATTTACGACCGTACAATGCCTCAAAAGGTGCCGCCTGAATGCTAGTGTGGTAGCTGTTATTGTAGGAGAATTCCACCAGCGGTAGATGCTTCTCCCAGTTCTTGCCAAAATCGATAACACATGCCCTAAGCATGTCTTCCAGGGTTTGGATGGTGCGTTCAGACTGCCCATCCGTTTGTGGGTGGTAAGCGGTGCTCATGTCCAAACGTGAGCCAAAGGATTTGTGCATAGCTTGCCACAACTCGGAAGTAAAACGAGCGTCTCGGTCGGAAATAATAGAAGTTGGCACCCCGTGCCTGGAGACTACTTCCTTTAAATAGATTTCTGCCAAGGTAGAAAACTTGTCTGTTTCCTTAATGGCCAAAAAGTGTGCAGACTTAGTCAATCGATCTACTATTACCCAAATAGTATCATTCCCGCGTTGGGATCTAGGTAGCCCTGTAACAAAATCCATGGAAATTTGCTCCCATTTCCACTTCGGGATTTCCGGTTGCTGTAGTAGGCCTGCTGGTTTCTGATACTCGATCTTGACTCTTGCGCAGGTCAAACATTTGCCAACATAGGCTGCTATGTGGGCTTTCATGCCAGGCCACCAGTATGTGGTTCTTAAGTCGTGGTACATCTTATCTGAACCAGGATGTACTGAATAACGGGACTTATGGGCTTCGTCCATCACAAGCTCTCGTAGATCTCCGTAAAGTGGGACCCAAATGCGCCCTGCCACATAGTAGGCGCCGTCTTCTTTCTGTTCTAGTTGCTGCCTCGATCCTCGCAGGGACTCAGCCCTGATGTTTTCCGGTTTCAGAGCTTCAATCTGAGCATTTCGAATCTGGGTAGGGAGACTAGACTGGATGGTAAGTTGTAATGCTCGCACGCGCTTTGGTATAGTGTCTTTTCGGCTGAGGGCGTCTGCCACAACATTGGCCTTGCCCGGATGATACTTGATGGCGCATTCATAATCATTCAGAAGTTCGACCCATCGGCGTTGTCGCATGTTTAACTCCTTCTGCTTAAAGATATGCTCGAGACTCCTGTGATCGGTGTAAATGGTGCATTTGGTACCGTACAGGTAATGTCTCCATATCTTAAGCGCAAATATCACTGCTCCTAGTTCCAAGTCGTGTGTTGTGTAGTTCCTTTCGTGTGTCTTGAGTTGTCGAGATGCGTAGGCAATAACTTTCTCGTGTTGCATCAACACGCAACCGAGTCCATGAATAGACGCATCGCAGTAAACCACAAAGTCGTCAGTGCCTTCAGGCAACGAGAGAATAGGAGCACTACAGAGGTTATCCTTTAGTTTCTGAAATGCTGTTTCCTGAGCTTCACCCCATTTATAAACCATACCCTTCTGAGTAAGAGCCGTGAGAGGCTGAGCGATCTTGGAGAATTCCATGATAAATCTTCGATAGTATCCCGCCAGTCCCAAGAATTGGCGGACTTCAGTCGGAGTCTTAGGGGTAGGCCAATTCTTTATAGAGTTGATCTTTGCAGGGTCGACGTGGATTCCATCCTTGTTAACCACGTGCCCAAGGAAATGGACTTCTCGAAGCCAGAAGTCGCATTTCGAGAACTTGGCATACAGTTGCTCATTGCGAAGGAGTTCGAGGATAAGGCGTAGGTGCTGTTCATGCTCTTCCCGACTTTTCGAGTAGATCAAGATGTCGTCTATAAACACGATCACGAATTTGTCGAGGTAGGGTTTGCACACTCGGTTCATGAGATCCATGAATACCGCAGGCGCGTTGGTCATTCCAAAGGGCATAACGAGGAATTCATAATGACCGTAACGAGTTCTGAATGCAGTCTTGGAAATATCTTCATTACGGACCCTTAACTGATGGTAGCCTGATCGCAGGTCAATCTTGGAATAGTAGCTCGATCCTTGCAACTGATCGAATAGGTCGTCGATTCGAGGGAGAGGGTAACGATTCTTGATGGTAACCTTGTTCAACTCACGATAGTCAATGCACATTCGGAACGTGCCATCCTTCTTCTTAACAAAGAGTACCGGTGCTCCCCAGGGTGATGAACTAGGGCGGATAAAACCTTTATCCAAAAGTTCCTGTAGTTGAGTAGAGAGTTCCTTCAATTCTGCGGGGGCTAGTCGATAAGGTGCACGAGCTATAGGCGCTGCTCCGGGAGCTAGCTCGATTTGGAATTCGACCTGACGGTGGGGAGGGAGTCCAGGTAATTCCTCAGGAAATACCTCGGGGTAGTCACGCACTACCGGAAAGTCTTCAATCCTCTTTTCCTTTTCCTGCGTGTTGGTGACCAGTGCTAAGATAGCGGTGTGCCCTTTTCGTAAATATTTCTGGGCCTTCAAGAAAGAGATAATGCCGGAGATTTCTCCACCTTTGCCACCTTGTACAATGAGGGGTTTGCCAGAACGGCGAGGAATACGAACTGCTTTCTCTTGACAGAGGATCTCAGCGCGATGCTTGGATAACCAATCCATACCAATAACGACGTCGAAGCTTCCAAGAGTAACAGGGAAAAGGTCGATGCTAAATGTCTGACCAGACAACTCTAGTTTGCAGCCCTTGACAACATGTGGGGCCTCGATGTTTCTACCATTAGCTAACTCGACGATGTGAGGAGAACTTAGTAATGAAAGCGGATGCTTAAGCTTCTTACTAATACGTAGGGATACATAACTAGCATCGGCACCGGAATCAAATAACACAGAAACATAACGATCATCAAGTAGGAACTTACCCGCCACGACATTGGGGTCATTCCTTGCTTCACCAGCTCCAATCACGAAAGCCCTTCCTCTAGCACCATTCCCGACATTGTTGTTCTGATTGTTGTTCCCAGCTCCCTGATTATTGTTGCGATTCTGATTCAGTTCGGGGCAATCCTTCTTAAAGTGCCCTGTCGCCCCACATTTAAAACATGCTCGGTCGTTTCCCTGCTGCTGTTGCTGTTGGGGTTGTTGCTGATTCTGTCTTGCTGGGAACTGACTTCTACAATCCTTGGCTTCGTGCCCCATCTTGTGGCATCGCTGACACTGGCCCTTGTTACATGCCCCATTATGGTGTCTGTTACACTTGTTGCACTTAGGGTAGCTTCCCCGGTAGCCACCCTGTTGCTGAGTGCCCTTGTTGTTTTCAGTTTTCCTTTGCTGTGCTGGGGCCTGAGTGGGGTTAGCATCCTTGCCCTGACTTCCTTCCCACTTACGCTTGTTGTCACTAGAAGTTCCGACAGTAGCACTGATCCTTTTGGGCAATCTGCCCTCTTCTACGGCCTGATCAGTAAGTTTGTGAGCAAGACGAACAATCGGCTGAATGGTAGTGTGGTTGGCTGAAGTTACATGGCTTCGAATTTCTGGAGCCAAACCCTTGATGTACAGTTCGATTCTTCGATACATAGGTCGAGACATGTTTGGGCAAAGAGCAGCATAGTCATTAGACAGCTTGGTGTAAGTTTCAATTTCCGACCCAACCATCTTGAGCTCATAGTACTCATTCTCAAGCTTGTGGATGTCATCCCGGTGACAGTATTCATCCTTAATCATATCCTTGAAATCCTCCCACGCAGTAGCATTTGCAGTTTCCAATCCAAACATCTGAATCTGCGCCTTCCACCAAGAAAGCGCGCTTCCTTCAAGCGTAGCAGTAGCAAATTTCACCCAATTCGCAGGGGGACATTCGCAAACAGCAAAAACAGCTTCAATTTTCTCAATCCAATGCAGAAGACCTATGGCACCCTCAGTGCCGTTGAAAGGGAGAGGCTTGCAATCCATGAAAGTTTTGAAAGTACACACTGGTGGTTGCGCAGGTGCATGCTGACCTATAGGGTGAGAAGCGAAACGTATAGGTTTAGAGGCGAAAAGTCGATGTGGCGGTAGGATCTATACATCCTAAAACAACGAGCTTACCTATAGGGTGAGCTGCGAAAGCTGCAGCCACTGTGTTGAGTAGGTTAGTGAACTGAGCCTGAGTCATGTTGATGTTTCCCCTTCCGCGTCCACTCATTGTCTTCATAACCAGAAAACACAGCATGAGTGTGATGTCGTAGTGTAGTGAGAATGAGATAGAAGAGAGAGGTGTATCTATCTGATTTAGGTATACTAGTACGTATAGCAAATCAGGAAACATAAGCAAACAAGTAAACACTGGTCCGAGCTATGAGGTCAAATGTGTCGAGCCTTGCACTTGGAGTGTAGTGTCGTTACGAGTCACGGGTTAGAGTCTGGTTTTCTCCAAAAAGATTTTCCCCTTTTTAAACCAAGTTCACTATAACCAATGGCTCTGATACCAATCTGTCACACCCCCAAAATCCACCTGCGGATAACACCCGCTTCGAGGGCGTGACTGACCAGGATCCAGCCACCAATTATACTGAATAATTAAGTTGATAACAAAAGTAATACTTATTAACCATAAGATTAGCAAATATCAGGTTCAGAGTTTAAGGTTTTAAGTTCAAACAGTTAATAAGTAGCGGAAGCATAAGTAAGGCAGTTTAACAAAGTTCATAATTCAAAATAAGGTAACACCCAACACAAGGGTGAACAGACACTACACGTTCCCAAGCAGCAAGCTCCTTCGTCACGGGTTACCTGCAAAGCATGCAGTAAGGGGGTCAACAATAATGCTGAGTGAGTTCACTAGTTGTCCAGTTTTAATTTCCAAAAACTTGTTTCACCGGTTAATTTATCCGTTTATACATGCCATGGGGAGCTACCCCAAAAGTTAGCGACTAAACTGTTTTTCCAATACCGAACACTAGGTAACCGTTGCGTTTCCGCAGGATGCCCCGATGTCAATGTTCTATCATCATTGACGGATGCCTGAGTACATTAGTTCACGACCGATCCCAAACCAGGGCACGGTGTGAGGCTGGTAAACACCTAAATAGCGCTATCAACTAATAACCCGTTCGCCTGACCCCGGCGACTAATCGGTATTTGTAGTAGGGACTTGAGTGATAGAGTTTCGTTTAGTGCCGTTAGTTGCAATCCGTATAAACAGTAATTAACCAAAAGGTTTCCCAATACCAGGGAGGGAAAAGTAAGTTTTGTTCCCAATAACTAGGGAAGGTATATAAATGGTATCCCCTTTTCAAGGGGATAGGGTTGTTTTAGTCTCGTGTCCCAAACCACCGGGACGCATGCTTTTAAGTTGTGAACTCACCTTGGGTTGCTCGGTAGATTTAGGTTACTTGGTCAAACACGCTGGTCACCACGTCCTAACATGGTTACCGGTATAGGTCAGATTCGGTGTACAAGCATTCCCGTAAAACACATACAGGTACGTAACATGCATACAAGTAAACAGTCATGGGGTTATTGGGCCGGCCTAAACATTTAAGCAGTCAACAGTAACACATAACCCAGTCAACAGATAGCCCATAACACATAATGGCCCAATAACCAAAGTGGACAGCCCAGTCGCAACCAGCTGGTCTCGAGTCGCAACCAGGTGGTCTCGGCTTGTCACGTTATGGTTGCGAGTCGCAACCGTGGTCTCGAGTCATCATGCTGTGGTTGCGAGTCGCAACCGACGTAATCTCGAGTCGCAATCTCGTGGTTTCGAGTTGTCCTGCTATGGTTGCGAGTCGCAACCGTGTGGTTTCGAGTTGTCACGCTTTGGTTGCGAGTCGCAACGGCGTGGTCTCGAGTCGTAATGCCATGGTTGCGAGTCGGAAACTGTCATTTTCATGCACACGTGATGATGCAGATATGACAGTCCAATTTGTACATATAAAATCAGACCCAGATTAGGAAACTACCAATAAGGTTTCACTAACACTTTTTCCTAATCTGAATACTAGTAAAGATAGATCAAACTTTGCCATTTTTACATCTTCAAGTCATATTCAAACAAGTTCATCTTATGTTCATCATTTTCTAGGGTTTTCATATCAACATAATCATATATTTATGAACCAAAATCATATGTTTTAGCAAGATCAACATGCAAAACATACATTATATCCGAAATCTTAAGTTTAACATCATTATTTTGCAAGGAAACAATGAAGCATAGTATGGTTAGGCATTATCATTCTTAAACTACCATTTGTTAGTCATTTTAAACATGTCATCAAGCATACAAACATAGTGGTTTACACATAATGCCAAACTCACAAAATATCATAAAAATCATGCATAACAATTTTAACTAACCATTTTCTAGTTTATAATCATTTCATTTATCAAACATTCAAAGCATCTTTCACACTAACATAGGATACTAACCGGTTAGGAGAAGAAAGAGCCGAAGACAAAGGAAGAAAATGAGAGAAGATGAAGTGTCCGAGTGATCCAAGCTTTCTTGACCGAGATCCCTTGCTTGAACCGAAAAGAAAAGGAGAGTGGTGTTGTTGTTTGGAGTTTCTAGTTGAGAGAAAATTAGGAGAAGTGTGGGTATGCAAGTGCAACAAATGAAGGAAATGAGGAGAAGGTTGGGATTTATACAAGGGGGGTTTTCGGGTTGGGCTTGGGGTTTCGGCCCAAACCGGTTACGGCCCAAAGGCCCACTCGCAACCGGGTGGTTGCGAGTCGTGGTCTCGACTCTCATACACACATATATATATTACATACATATCGCACATAACATGTAAAAGTCACATTTTCATTTAATAATATTTATATACACAAAATATTACAAGGTGTTCGTTCGGAAAAACCTCGAGTGTCACAAATCACGCACGTTCTATGATAATAACGCACGTTATATTTTTTGTCATGTATGTTAATGTAGGTTAAGCCTTGAAGTACATTATACTTTCTCTATATATATATATATATATATATATATATATATATATATAAGTTTAGGAAATCATGCATTCGACGATTTTAATTCTTTTCTTATAGCTGGACTGAAAAATAAGTTACAGCAAATACATTAAACAATTCATCTCTAAAACTAGACTGAAAAATAAGTTACAGCAAATACACTAAACAATTCATCTCTAAAAGAGAAAATAGTACTTCCTTGTTGTTTAACTTAGTAATAAAAGCATTGCAAAGTACTCAAACCACATTTGCCCTCGATACATATCTTCATATTCATCTAAGTTTTATTTTGCTCCCCGAGCCTTCAATTTACTCTCATATACATACAAAACACACATATACAAAATGCATGGTCTCCCTGGTCTCTTTTACTGTTGCTGCCACATGTGGTGTTGTGTAAATATTCCTAGTTGGACTAAATTTTACAAAATTTAGGCGTTTCTCAATGATCATCTGCCATTTCCAACTCCTTCAACATAAACATAATGTCGATTAATTAGTACTAGATATTCATATTCCGGTAACCGTTGAAATACCATTTTTGAATCATGATTTCTGTATTTGAAGACTCACCGTAAGTACGGGAAAAAGTAAATATTTAGGCTTCAAAAGGTTTCCCAATAATCACCAACGAAGTCGTAAGCTGAAATTTAGCATATATATTATTTTTAATAAACTTGATAGGAAACTAAAAACTCAAAAGTCCTTCTAATACCAAATTTCGGTATCAAAGCACTTGACTATAGGATTCTGTTAATGTGTTTATTTATATATAAGCATTGCTGGAATAGTTCAGACTAAGATGTGCAACATGTCATTGATTTTAAAGTACAAAGTATATGAGTTCAAATGTAAAGAAAACTAAGGGGCAAAAAATGGTTAAGAGAATTTTACCGGAGTGAAGCACAACATGAAAAATTGACAGTAAGAAAACGCGGGTTGCTAGCGTACGTCCACAACGGTGTTGTTGAATCCGGGCGATGGTCTGCGAGAACAGAGAGTGCGAGAGGGATGTATCTGTGAATGATGGGCATTGGACACTATATTTATATGTCAATGATGGCCAAAAGTTTGAGTGTTTCGAAATTTAATTAATTCGGTCAGTTACGAAACCTTTGAATTCTTTTTTATTATCACTGTGTCTCTACATTGAACACTATATTTATTGTATTTATTTGCCAATTATGGCCATTAGTTTAACCGTTTCGAAATTCAATTGGTTCAATTGGCTAGGAAACCATGCGATCACACAATTCTTTGAATTCTTTTACATTACTTACCCCGTTGAATTGTTGTACTATAAGCATTATAATATAATCAATTAATTCCTTTAAATTAATCAATTAATTTCTTTAATTATTATAAAAGTTTTATTTATTCCTTAATTTAATTCAATTAATGGAAAACATAAGTGGGCATAGATTCCATGGATGAAATGTCTAGATTGCCCTCAAAGTGTCTTAAAACTTTGGAGAATAGCCAAGTTTCCCCCCTCTAAAATGGCTTGCTTTATTTGTACATGGTGCTACAAGATTTGTACCTAGGCAAAATTACGAAAAGGGTAGAAAACCCGGTTCTCTTAATATAGTATTATAGATAAGCGTGAACATTTCACTAATTTACGGTTTATGATAGATACAATTGTGATTCATTAGTTAACACGTGAAAAAATAGAGACATCTAAAAACAAAAACAAATAGTTTCTTGAAGGAAATAAAAAAATCATGTACTATACATACTTATCTAGAAATGAAATCAGATCGAAACATCCTTTGTAGACTATGTTAGTTTAGGATTTTCTAAATTTGTCTCTGTTGAGGAACCGAAAAATGGAGGCTCTGATGGTACGGGAAGCCTGAGAGAAGTACTATGGAGCATAAGAACAACCGAAGCCATAGTTGGCCTATTGATGACGCTAGCCTGAACACATAGTAACCCAATGTGGATACTTTTAACAATATCATGTGATAAAGCGGATCCCATCTTTAATGTGGGGTCTATGATATCTAGTGTCGTTCCTTTTCTCCATTTTTCCCATACCTAAATGATATTAACTTTTTTTAAGAATACATGCATAAAATAAATAATAAAAAATTCTTGAAGGGATGCATCCACCCAAATAATATTTGTTGTTTTAGGCTTGGAGAAAATCATGGATACTTACAAAGTTAAGAAGATCTTTTAGGCTCTCTCCATTCTTGTCACGGCCCCCGTGCCCGGTTTGACCCGGTCCAGGAGCCGCGGGACAGAAAACCCGTTGTAAAGTAGGTCACCTGAAACATGTTGTAAAAATATTTTGTCAGCGGGGAAATACTGAGTGAATCATTCATTTTAATAAAAAGACACGTTGTTATAATTTACAGTATTAAGGGAGAATACAATGTTTCTATCAACCAATTACCCCAAATCGGTATTTGTCACTCGACTCGTTTCTGTGACTATGGTCAGATCACCCATTGGCTAACTCGTTGTCCAATGGTGACGGGAAATAAGTAATGTATACATAACCCCACATACCGGCAGTAATTGAAGATTACATAAACTTAATCCCTGTAATTATAACTTTGAAATAAATAAAGTTTTGGAAAGCAGTTTGATAAAAAGAGAATGACTCACATTGCAAGTTTAGACGGGCAGTACTTAGCCTACTGATAAGCCGAATAACCTAGTGTAACAATAATGCACACAACCAGGTTAGTAACTAATACAGCAGTTACGATAATTCACGAGATACAACTCTCACAACGAATGACGAAGTGCGATACTTAAATATCCAGCGGATTCACAACGAATAACAGAGCACAACTCAGATATCCTGTTGGAATCACGACGAATAACAAAGTATAAACCCAAATTGAGCAGCACTTAAACACTCGTTGGATAGTTTCAATCGATCGGATGTTGAATCGTAATAGCGATCGAGTTATTACCCGGTATTGTGGCAGCACCTCGCTACTATTCAAAATTATACCCTCTAATGCTATTATTTCATCTGAGAATTGAAAGTTTTCGACAACAGAAGGCCGTCTCATGCCCTGGCTATTTATAGCCTGAAAACAGGCTTCACGCCGTGTAAGCCCATAGGCAACACTTACGCGGCCCGCCTAGCCGCCTAATCTAGGCGTAGGCTTGCTGGGTCATGGGCCTAGGCTGGACAGCTGGTTACTACGTGGCCCAAAACTGTTTCCGGATAATTTCAAGTTGTCGCGGCCCGCGTCAAGATACATTCAGCTTTTACGAGGCCCGCCTGGACTCTTAAAACTTATCCGGTTTAATTACTAAGTTGTAGCGGCCTGCGTAGGATTGAGTTATCTCTTACGCGGCCCGCCTAAAACCTAAAATCTTGTTTTTCTAGATTTTTCATGCAGATTAGGGTTTTAGGGTCCGGGTTTTCATGTACGGGTATATTAAAGACATTTTTGAAGGTCCTTACATCCTCCCCACCTTAATTAAAATCTCGTCCTCGAGATTTACATTTGTGTTTCATCTCTGCTTCTAGTTCCCAAGTATATTCGGGTCCTCTCTTTGAATTCCACTTGACCTTGACTAGAACCAGTCGTTTATGTTTGAGAAACTTAATCTTTCTATCATCTATTTGGAGTGGTTTTTCAATAAACTTCAACTTTTCATTTACTTGTACATCTTGGAGAGGTACTACCAGAGATTCGTCAGATAGACATTTCTTAAGATTGGATACATGAAATACATCATGTACTCCAGCTAACTCCTCTGGTAGTCGTAAACGGTAAGCAACTGGTCCTATTCGTTGGATTACTTGGAATGGTCCTACGTATCTTGTACTCAGCTTTCCTTTCTTTCCAAATCGTACTACTCCTTTCCAAGGAGAAACTATTAAAAGTACCTTGTCTCCGACTTGGAATTCTAACGGCTTACGACGGTTGTCTGCATAACTTTTCTGGCGATCCCGAGCCGTTTTCAGTCTTTCCTTGATCTGAGTTATTTTGTCAGTAGTTTCCTGTACAATCTCAGGTCCTGATAACTGACTTTCTCCTATTTCCGCCTAACAAACTGGAGTTCTACATTTGCGTCCATACAGTGCTTCGAACGGGGCAGCTTCAATGCTTGCATGATAACTATTGTTATAGGAGAATTCAATTAAGGGCAAATGATCATCCCAATTTCCACCAAAATCTATTACACATGCCCTAAGCATGTCTTCCAAGGTTTGAATGGTTCTTTCACTTTGTCCGTCTGTTTGGGGATGATAAGCTGTGCTTAAATTTAATCGAGTACCCATGGCTTCTTGGAAACTTGTCCAGAAATGTGAAGTAAAACAACTATCCCTATCCGATACAATAGAGAGTGGAACTCCATGTAGGGATACTACTTCATTTACGTATAATTTCGCCAATCTTTCCATGGTGAAAGTTTCTTTCATGGGTAGAAAATGAGCTGACTTGGTTAATCGGTCCACAATTACCCAAATCGTATCATTACCTTTTCTGGTTTTGGATAACTTAGTAACAAAATCCATGGTTATAATTTCCCATTTCCAAACAGGCATTTCTAATTGTTGAAGTAACCCTGAGGGTTTCTGGTGTTCAGCCTTAACTTGTGAACAAGTAAGACACTTAGATACATAACTAGCTATGTCCTTTTTCATACCTATCCATCAGAAATTATTTCTTAAATCTTGGTACATTTTATTATTTCCAGGGTGCATGGTATACCTAGATTTATGGGCTTCCTCTAAAATCTTATTCCTTAAATCTCCCTGTTTAGGTACCCAAATTCTTTTCTTATGGAATCTCCAAATTCCATCATTCCTTGTTCCAATTCTTTCGTTCGTCCTTTCATTCCTTCAGCATCATCCTTGATTGCTGTGGTTTGAACATTCTTTAATTGTTCCATTAAATATATCTGCAGATTTAATCTAAGAGCACGAATTCGCCTTTGCTTTTCATGGTATTTACGACTTAAGGCATCTGCGACTACGTTTGCCTTTCCTTCGTGATATTGAATATCACAGTCGTAATCGCTTAGGATTTCCATCCATCTTCTGTGTCTCATGTTTAATTCTTTTTGCCCAAATATATACCTTAAGCTTTTATGATCTGTAGAGACAGTAAATTTACTTCCGTACAGATAGTGTCTCCAAATCTTAAGGGCAAAAATTACTGCTCCTAATTCTAAGTCATGAGTTGTGTAGTTTTCCTCGTGCTTTTTCAGCTGCCTTGAGGCGTACGCAATTACCTTTTTGCGTTGCATTAACACACATCCTAATCCTAGCATAGAAGCATCACAGTAGACTTCAAAATCTTCTGTTCCATCAGGTAATGCTAAGATTGGGGCATTTGTTAATCTTTGCTTTAAAATCCTAAAAGCCTCTTCCTGTTTTGGTCCCCATTCAAATTTTACAGCTTTACAGGTTAGCTTGGTTAATGGTACGGCTATCTTAGAAAAATCTTTAATAAAACGTCTATAATAACCAGCTAATCCTAGAAAACTTCTAACTTCCGTTGCTGATTGCGGGGCTTTCCATTTGGTGATGGCTTCAATCTTGGAAGGATCTACGTGAATATCTTCGTGATTCACCATGTGTCCTAAGAATTGCACCTCTGGTAGCCAGAATTCACACTTTGAGAATTTAGCTTAAAGCTTTTCTTTTCTTAACAAAGTTAAGAGTGCATGTAGGTGCTCACAATGTTCCTCCTGACTTTTGGAATAAATAAGTATATCGTCGATGAAAAGGATCACAAATTTATCCAAGTATGGCTTACAGATTCTGTTCATCATGTCCATAAATGCTGCTGGAGCATTTGCTAACCCGAAGGGCATGGCTGTAAACTCGTAATGTCCATACCTAGTTCTAAAAGCAGTTTTAGGTATGTCTTCTTCTTATACCTTCAATTGATGATATCCGGAGCGCAAATCTATCTTAGAAAAATATCTAGCTCCTTGCAATTGATCAAAAAGATCATCAATCCTAGGTAATGGGTATCGATTCTTAATTGTAACTTTGTTTAATTCCCTATAATCGATACACATTCTCATCGATCCGTCTTTCTTCTTTACAAACAACACAGGGGCTCCCCATGGAGAGGAACTTGGTCGTATAAATCCTTTACTTAGTAATTCATCTAACTGTTTCTTTAATTCTAACATTTCAGTTGGCGCTAACCGATAAGGAGCCTTGGCCATTGGTATAGTTCCAGGAATTAGATGAATTCTAAATTCTACCTCCCTATCAGGTGGTAATCCTGGTAAATCTTCTGGAAAGACATCTGGGTATTCGATTAC
The DNA here is from genome assembly GCF_002127325.2 of Helianthus annuus. Classification (NCBI taxonomy): domain Eukaryota; kingdom Viridiplantae; phylum Streptophyta; class Magnoliopsida; order Asterales; family Asteraceae; genus Helianthus; species Helianthus annuus. Next base: position 165,693,134 of record NC_035448.2, on the reverse strand, counting down.
TATTAGAATGTCTTCCAGTTTCTTACTTTTGGTATTAACAACTACTGAAACCATATATGCTATTCCTTGTTTTCTTGAATAACTGGCCAACTTCATTACTGAAATAAATTTCAGTGGATTTTGTGGTTTATCTTCGGTAATTATTACTAATTCTCCTGGGGGTGTATGAATTTCTATGGAATTTTTATCACAGAGAATTCGAGCATGGTTGGCTACTAACCAATCCATTCCTAATACGACATCAAATCCGGCTAAGTTCATGGGTAACTGGTTTGCAGAAAATTTATGGCCTAAAAGTTCTATTTTTCCTTCTTGCAAAACTTTATCTATTTTAACAGAATTTCCATCTGCCGTTTCGACTGTAAAAATCTGCCTAAGGTTGGTTAAAGGTAAATTAAGGGCTTGGCAGAACGAAGTATTTATAAAACTTTGGTTTGCACCAGAGTCAAACAATACTTTTGCATAAACGTTGTGAACTAAAAACGTACCAGCTATGACATCAGGAATTAGTTCAGCTTCCTGAGTAGTCAACTGAAAGGCTCTTGCGTTCTTCTTGGTATTTCCTTTAGCAGGTTTCGCCTTATTATCTACGGGTTTAACCAGTTTAGGGCAGTCTGGTCTGAAATGTCTAGTTTCTCCGCAGTTAAAGCAGACTGTGGTTTTCTTCCTGCAATTCTCTTCACGATGTCCTACAGCTTTGCAAAAGTTGCAGGTTTCCCTACATCTTCCATAATGCTTCTTCTTACAGTTTCTGCAAAGCGGCGGAACAGAAAATTGCCCTCTTCCCCTTTTCTTGAAGTTACTACCACTACCCACACAAAATCCTTGAGTAATTTTCTATGCCAAATCCTTCTTTCTATTTTCTTCTCGAGTGCGTACCAGTCCGTCAGTCAAAGTGTTGGCTAATTCCACCGCATCGTCAACCGTGCGTGGTCTCGCAGCTTTGACAATATCACGAATCTCGCTAATTAAACCCCAAATATAGCGAGAAATAAGTACCGGTTCTGGCGAAGCCAGAGTAGGTACAATTCTGGCATACTCAAAGAATTTTGAAGTATACCCTCGACAATCTACATCCACCATTCGGTGGCTCAGAAATTTATTCGCCATCTGCTCTTTCTCATATTCAGGGCAGAACTTCCTTTCTATCAGATGTTTAAATTCCTCCCAAATCATGGCGTAAGCCATGTCACTTCCCTTGGCTTGTAATACTGTGTTCCACCATTCTAACGCTTCTTCCTTGAAAAGGTGCGAAGCGTACATGACATTATCTTCCTCGGCACATTTGCTTATTTTAATTACTGCTTTGGTTTTCTCCAACCAATGCGGTGCCGCAGTCGCCCCTTCGTTGCCTGCAAATTCCACAGGTTTACAAGCAAGGAATTCTTTGTAAGTGCAACCAGGTGTTGCAGCTTTAATCCTTTTGTGTATCGGGGCCTGAATTCTATTATCATTATTATTACCACCTTCGTTGATACTATTACTTGCAGTATCGTCATGCGTACGTTTACTAGGGTGAGCTTGCGAAGGCTCAACAGGACTTTTTACCGCAACAACGATAGCTGGGATAACATTAACTATTCCTTGAGCAACGATATTTTCTATGTCTTGCCGATTTAAGAAGTGATCCTCGTTATTATGTTCTGACTGGTTAACTTCATTAACCGGTTCATTTACGGCGTGTTTCATCTGGACGTTTATGAACTATTATTTAGTACAAATACTTGAGTACACGGTACAATCAAACTTTATTTAAGATAGCAAACACACAATCTTATAGATTTATTACTTCTGAAATTCCAAAAACATACTACTACTTTAACAACTACACCCTGCCTTTATTTTATTTTCTCATACTTATTTATTTACCAGGGTTGGTCTTGGTTTGACTACTTATCTGGATTACGGATCAAGGTTCACTGCAGTAGTGGCTAACATATATAGGTCTGATCATTTTTCATCTAACTCGTCTTCCCACGGTGGGTTTGTATCGGTTTCCTTATTAATTACTACTGCTTTGGAATTGGATGTTCCTACTTTCTCTTGGCTTTTTCTAATGATCCAATCTCTCTTCTCAAGAGAGAGTGGGTTTTCATAGGATGCTTTACGAATAAATATTCCTTCATTGGTATTCACTGAATATCTTGAGGAATTTGATTGGGACGAGGTTCTCTTAGTCTTTTGGGTACTATCTAGTTGATGGTAAATATCCGAAAGCTTTTGTTTATCCATTCTGTACATTAACAAATACTAAAATATAATTAAAGAAACAAATAATCACACGAACATGTACAGCCAAAATTGTCGACTTTGCGACTATTCGATTTTTATATATTTTTAATACTATGCGTCCGTACACACTACTTATCTTACAAGGTTTTATTTAAAACTATTTTACAAGAGTTATATTTTACTATTATACATTACAACCACACCACCCTCTGCACTTTCTGTTAACTGGCTTTTTCAGAAACGACGTTCCCTCTCGTCGTATTTCCAGGAGATCTGCTCTCCTACCTCCCGAATCCTATTTCCTGCATCCACCAACTCTTCGCCGTAGTGGCGGAGTTCAGCTAAATTTTCGTTACTCGTTGGTGGGTTGGGTATAGGTTCCGGGTCGAATTGAGGGAGAAAAGTGTTAGGGCTATTCATGATGTTCTAAAATTGCCAGTCGGCAGACCACCACTGTTCTAGTGTTCCTGGAAAAGGTCTAGGGTGCATAATAGGGTCTGGAATGGCAGGTTCTAGGTTAACAGGTAATAGAGCTTCTGCTGGGTAGCTAAAGAGAGTTTCATTGGCTGGTCCGATGATATCTCCTAGTGACAGTTTGTGATCTAGTTCTTCTTCCCAAGATAATGGTTCCTGATTTTGTCTAGAACTTTCTCCAATTTTTATGCCCTTCCCTTTGTCTTTTGGGTCGTCCTTTTTCATGGTTTTCTGGGTTGCTGGCTTTTTCCTGCGCACACGCCTCCAACCCGCCCACCTATGTCTCTTTTTCACTATTTTAGGTTTTTCCTGAGGCTGGGCTTTAAATACCATGGGCTCCTCTACGTCCGCCTGGTATCCAGTAGTAATACTGGTGATATCCATATCTGTACTATGGATTGAAATATTTTGTAGGGCTTCTGATATTTCATTCATGCTGTTAGCACATGTTGGACCGTTCTATGACCCGAAAAGTCAGTCAAGTTAGTTCATCTTCACGTACGAAGGCGGAATCAACGTAAATGAAGTTACAACAGCTTATCCTTTCAATTCCTTATCTTTCTATTGCTTTCTGATGAAAATTTGGCAGAGTTTCAGCACCGTAGCACACATACATACCCAACAACTATGAACCGCTCTGGCCTATATATAGAGTTTCTGGGTCGCTCCTATGACATGCCTAATGAGCGATCCAGACCACTTGCACTATAAGCGATCCAGGCAACTGACAAATAAGCAGTCCACATATAAACATTGACACATAAGCGATCCTAAGCCTATTTTACACAACATTTACATTTTGACCCCCTGTTGACCAATATTGACTTCAGACTTTTTGTAGACGCAGTCAACAGACATTCCGTGTATCAACAGACTCCCCCTTGGATGTTGACGTAGTCTTTTAGCATCTTCAGATCCGTAGTCTTTAGACTTTGTCTTTTCACCAACTCTGACTATCTTCACAAGCATTCTTCACAGGATTCAGCATCACCTTGCTCTAACTTCAACTTCCCAATAGCTGTTGATCCAGACTCCCCCCTTTCACAGACTCCCCCTCTCAGTATGCTGGAATCTTGAGATATCTGGTTAGACTTTGACAATTTGCCTCCGTTGGGAAATAAAGTCCAAACCTGTTTCTCAAACAATAATCATTACAATCTAATCCTCTCTAACAATAAACACTAATTCAATCAGTTTTAGAAATCCACTCAAGTTTACAAGTTCAAGTTAATGACCCTGAATACTTGATTAATCTACCAAGTTCAATATAATGACCCTGGTTGATCTTTTTGACGAAACAAACTGATTTAGTAAAACAATTTTCCAATTTTCTTTCTGAAAATAACAAGTATCAACTTAATGAACTTGTTTGTGACTTTTGAAACAAACATATTTCCAACAATGTAAGCTTTCCTCATTCTTCAGCTCAGAATCTCCTGCATCTGCTTCATCTTTCTAGAGTCCGACAAACAACTTTCCACTCTGGTTTGTCCAAAATAAAGCAGAAATAAAATCTTTTTGGATTTTAAAATGATCTGAACTAAGAAATGAAATAACAGGAAACTTAAATTGCAGAAAATAAACTATTTACAGGTTTGTTTTTGGCGAGCTTGTCAGGGAATCATATCAGCTTTTCAGACAGATTACAAGTACCGTTAAGCTACATTACATACTCAGACTTAAACAATTCACCTCGATTGTCGATATACTGATCCATCTTAAATTCTCATACAAACTTCAATCTATTCAGGATACTGTTTAAGTGTTTTAATAATATAGATCAATTCATGTGTCCCACCTCTTGAATATACTCCCGTATCCAGAATCCCAATATTCAGTCTTACAGGCAAGAATACTACAATGATGTCTGTACATAAATTAGAGGTTAAATGCGAGAACTGAGGGATCTCAGGTCAGAACTTCCGTTCAGCAGAGAGATATCAGTTTCGACTTAGCAGTGTGTCCCCTTTAGAGGATCTTTTCAGCTACAACAACTGATTATCAATTTTATTGTCTAATCAGCTGAGGGCTTCATGCTATATTTCAAGCATTTTGGTGAAAGTATTAGCCAAGGACTAGGTCAGAACTACCGTTCAGCAGAAGTCCCGGAATAATACCCCAGACATCATAGAGTATAACCACCTAGTATATCAGAATATGAGACCTTTCAAACGAGATTTCAGGGGTTACCTATATATCCAAGTAGTGTTCCCCACGAATTTCACTAGTTTGAAATTTTAGGTTTATATCCCGAATAAATCTACTAAATGTGTGAAAACCTATCGACACATCGTTAGTGAGACTGTTTAACTCATTTTGTCTTTCCAAATCTTTAGCATACTGTAATTGTTTAGCTGATGTACTATCATTTCCTCTTTTATCAACAAAACTCATTTTTGCTTTTTCAATATTTTTGGTATTTTCAAATTTTCTAATTTTTTAAATTTTTCTCCCCCTAAAATCAAAATATGTTTCAATTTTGATTTTCAAGTAAAATTTGAAAACTGTACAAATAAAATGACAAACTGATATTGAATCACTTCAATTCGCCATTCATTTTGGCATAAACAATCAGAACTCCCCCTCACAACAAACTATTTTCCCATTATGATTTCAAAACACTTAAGTTTGTTTTAATCAAAATGGTTTTTCCGGAAAATTAGTTTTGTGTGTTGTTTCATAAACTCGGGGTTATTTCATCACATTGTTTTCCTTTAATCACAAACATCACTTGTAGAAAATCAAGTACAACTTAATGTCCCTGATTTACCACATGTAAGACGAAAAATCACCAGAGTGAAATTTCTCAAGAAGTATGCCGATTCATGTTCCACGCTTACCAACCTGGGAACTCCGGCAAGTCAGGGTTTTTCATTTGAAAAGATCCACCCAAGCCTGACCAGCCTTGGGTTTGATAGTTTTTACCTCAACAACTGGCTCTTCTGGTTTTGTCGAACCAGAATCATTGCCTGAATGTGGCTTGTCTGACTTTGATCTGTCAGATTCATCGCCGACACGTTTCTTTTTCTCCTTTTTCTCTGTTGTCCTCAAATTTGTAACTGATGAACTCGGCTTGTTTGACTTTGCAGTCGAATGAAGCGATTCATCAGTACTTTTATTCTCACCAACTGAAGAACCTGAGGACAAAATCCTTTCCAGATATTCTCTGGCCTTCTTCCTCTTCTTACGCAGAATCCGTAAACGATCCAAGAAAACGTACAAGAAAACGTGATTCGATTAATATGACGTCGTGTACAATGCCAGGAATCACGTAGAGAGACTTTCTCTCTCTAGACTTTCTCTCTCTACAACTAGATCTCTAATTCTCCAATTGAGCTCCAAGTCTTCCAAAAAGTCTTTGTTTGATTTTGAAAAAATTACTTTTTCTTCATCAGCAAGTGAACTTAAACTGTTCATAAACTTTTTCTTTTCGACAAACCTCTTGTTTGAAACATTTCTTTTCTGAAATGGTTTACCCCCCTGATAACCACCTGACCAGTTGTTTCTATTGTTATTGTAAAAACGTGGTGGATAAACAGTTTTCTTGTTGTAAACCCTCTCTTTCTTTCGACTCAAATTGTTCACTGCTGACAACTCGACTTCAACAAGTTTGAAAACATTTGTCAATTTATTCATATTAACATTCTCAATTGGAAACTCTGAATCCGAAAACAACTTATCCGAACCCATCATCTTGTACATGACAAGGTTTGATTCTTCATCTAAGTTGTTCTTGGACTTTTGTTTCGGAATGTATCTGTCTAGAAAACACCCATCCTCCTCAGAAGTGTCACAATCCGGTTTAAGCACTTTGTCTACCACACTTTTCACCACATCACTTTGGACACCCTCGTCATTGGAAGACGTGAACATGACATCAATGTTTTCAGGAAGTGTAACATCACTTTCTTCCTCAAGTCCAACCAACCCAGATTCCTTTTTAGTGTAATTGTGCAAAATCGACGGTGGAACTTTGTGAAACCCTACACCAGTACCATCTGAAAACACATCCTCTCCAGCTTTGTTTTTTCCTATAGGTTTAGGAACAATATTCTGCAACACAAAGCTTGCAGAGTTATAACTGTTAAGTTTCAACTGAATTCGCTCATTCTCTATTTTAGCTTCTTGAACTTTAAGTTTCAATTGAGCGATCTCATCCAGTTGTTTATTAATTAATTCTTCTTTTATTCTCACCACAGCTCGCAAATGTTCATTTTCTTTAAACGTTTTACCATTTCGTTCATCACTTTCTTTAACTGTGGTTTTGAGTTTTTTAAATTTTTTAGAAATTTTACGATTTTCAAGAATTAACTTTTCATTTTTAGTTTTAACCTTTTCATGATCAATTTTATCTTTTTCCATTTGAGAAGTTAACTCTTTGATTCGTTCAGTTGAAGCTCTCACAGTTTTGTCACGACCGAGTATTTGATCCTCAACACTGCTGACCTTGGCTGTCAGGTTTTTAATTTTCTCATTGTTGAGGTATGTGACAGTACTACAGAAATTGCATTCTTTTGTGCAATTTTTGCAGTCAATGTTTCCATCAATCTTCTTACCTGACACATTAGCTGACACATTTTGACTGACCTGATCCTTAGACTCAGAAACAGAATTAGGATCTACCTCAAGTGCTTTTGCAGCTAGCACTTTGTCAGCCATCTTTCCCAGATTTTCAGCTGTCAACTCTTGCGTAACATCGATCAAACCCGTATCAATCTTCTTCACTTCATCAATCTCTTCTTTTTCTTTCTTTTCTTTCTCCTCTTTCTCTTTCTCTTTCTCTTCTTCAATCATCTTTGACGTTGGTGTTCCCCACCACTTGTGCTGCCAATATTCATCTTCTTCTTTATACTCCTTGATGATGGCCTCGATATCAAGCGTTTTGTCATCAATTGCAATGTTGCCATACTTATCAAGGTAGCACTCTCTGTCTGGATCCCATCTATTCGCTCTTTTTGCATCTAGATATACACCAGAAAGTCTGATAATCTTGTTTTCAGCAACCATCTTCCGGTATCTATACTTCTGTTCGTCTGTTCGATTATCTTTCCACGGAATAGGCTCATTCTTTGCCATTAAAGCATAACCAACAGCATCTTCTTCCGGCAAAACCTCTTTGCTCCAATCGTAACCCTCATCATCATAAATCACAGCTAAAGCCCTCGATTTGTCTCTGTTCTCTTCCTGCTGCTTCAATCTGGGCGGCTCAGATTTATTCTGATGGTAGATTGCCTTCTTGTAATAGTCATCTCGAAACGGATTCTCTGACTCATCAGCATACGCATTTCTGCACTCTCTCTTGAAATGACCCTTCTGTTTACACTTAAAGCATGTCACCTTCGATTTATCAAACCCCAACTTTGTAGATGGACCACCGATCGTTTTTCTCCCAGTAATCTCCATAAAGCGTTGTGCACGTCGAACTGCACTTGCCATTGCCCAACGGATATCGATCAGCTCCATTTCTTCAGGGTCTATCTGATCGTAGTCTTCTTTTGTCAGATTTGTGTTCCCGATCTTTCCGGCCACCAAACCTTCATAGGACTCCAACACAGACGCTAGAAAAACCATTTGTTGCTTGGCCGACTCTTCATCAAAATTCTGTGCGTTCTTCAAATCTATCGCGATGTTGCACGAAAACTTTGCATCAGAACGTTTGTCAGAAGATAAAGATCCACCGTGATAACCACTGTGGCTTCCAATGTTTGAACTGCTTTGACTTTCTTTGTTTGCTGAAGAAACATTCTCAGCAGAAAATGCAGTTTTCGGAGAAGTAGCTTTCGGCATCAAGCTTTTCGGATAATAAAGATCCAAGTTTTGCTGATAGGATGAGTGATTGATTTTGTAAGTTTTCTTCAATTCAAGCTCATGACTTTCAAGTTTCTCAATCACCAAATCTAGAGTCAACTTTTCAGGAGAAATAGTGTTCTTCAACATTAATGCGTAATATCTCCAATCCACTTCATTTGGTAAGGAATCGAACAGTTTATCAACAAGTTCTTCCGGAGAATACGTAATCTTATGTCGTGCAAGTTCCAGCTTCAGATGACCAAATCTTTCAATCATTTTACAAACCAATTCATTTTTAAGACAACTAAACATGTCAAATTCTTTTCTAAGCAATTTCGTCTTATTTTTTACAATCTCATTACTCCCTTGACACTTTTTCTTGAGTTTTTCCCATAAGTCTTTAGCATTGGAGTAATCTATCAACGAAATGATGTCTTCCCGCACCGACTGAAACAATAAAGCCACACACTTTTGTTCTGCCACAAAAGATTCAATTTCGTCAGCTGATGATAAAGTTTCTCCATTTTTATCTCCATGATCATATCCATTTTTCAAACTCTTCCAACTTGCATACGTGAAAGCCATCAACCAATCCTCAAATTTTCTCGACCAACGACTATATTCATTGATTGCCATAAGCTTTGTGGGTTTGTTGAATGTACCGAATGCACTCTCAGACTCCCAAGCTTCCTTCTTTTTCTCCTTTGATTGATTCTCGTTCGTATTGTTCGATGTCGTATCGTTGTTTCCCGAACTACCCGTGAATGCATACATATCGCTAAATGGATTCAAGAACATATCATCCATTGTGAACGTACCTGCAAAATCAACCGACACTTAGAAAAATTTTGATTTTGAAAAATAACAGAACCACAAAAGCGATCCTGTCTATACTGATGACAGATAAGCGAATCAAAGAGATGTTCAAATACGCGAACCAGACAATATCAAATGTGTCCTCTCGAGCGGTCCACAATATGTCAGAAAAGCGATTCAATTATGTCCGTTCGAGTGGTTCAGACCAATTCTTTCGAGCGGTCCAGAGAATTGATCGTTCGGGCGGTCCGGATATGATCGTTCGAGCGGTTCAAGTAGTGTCCGTTCGAGCGATCCTAACAGGAATATTGTCCGAAAAAGCGATCCACACAGGTATTTCGAGCGATCCTGAATGTTCGAATACGCGACCCACTGTTTTTAGCCGGTTTTTACCATTTTTAGTCCGTATTTTCACCTGATTCGTTCTAGGGTTTGTTAATAGTGTGTTTTACACGTTATATTCGAATTTCAGACAATTTTGACCGTTGGAACCACTAGAAACTGAAAAAGTATGAGAGAAAGTGAGTAGAAAAGAGAGATTTCTGCAGATCTATGCTGTAGTAGTATGAACTCCTCGTCCTGAGCTCTGATACCACTTGTTGGACCGTTCTTTGACCCGAAAAGTCAGTCAAGGTACTTCATCTTCACGTACGAAGGCGGAATCAACGTAAATGAAGTTACAACAGCTTATCCTTTCAGTTCCTTATCTTTCTATTGCTTTCTGATGAAAATTTGGCAGAGTTTTAGCACCGTAGCACACATACATACCCCACAACTATGAACCGCTCTGGCCTATATATAGAGTTTCTGGGTCGCTCCTATGACATGCCTAATGAGCGATCCAGACCACTTGCACTATAAGCGATCCAGGCAACTGACAAATAAGCGGTCCACATATAAACATTGACACATAAGCGATCCTAAGCCTATTTTACACAACATTTACATTTTGACCCCCTGTTGGCCAATATTGACTTCAGACTTTTTGTAGACGCAGTCAACAGACATTCCGTGTATCAACACTACGGATCTGAAGATGCTAAAAGACTACGTCAACATCCAAGGGGGAGTCTGTTGATACACGGAATGTCTGTTGACTGCGTCTACAAAAAGTCTGAAGTCAATATTGGTTAACAGGGGGTCAAAATGTAAATGTTGTGTAAAATAGGCTTAGGATCGCTTATGTGTCAATGTTTATATGTGGACCGCTTATTTGTTAGTTGCCTGGATCGCTTATAGTGCAAGTGGTCTGGATCGCTCATTAGGCATGTCATAGGAGCGACCCAGAAACTCTATATATAGGCCAGAGCGGTTCATAGTTGTGGGGTAGGTATGTGTGCTACGGTGCTGAAACTCTGCCAAATTTTCATCAGAAAGCAATAGAAAGATAAGGAATTGAAAGGATAAGCTGTTGTAACTTCATTTACGTTGATTCCGCCTTCGTACGTGAAGATGAACTACCTTGACTGACTTTTCGGGTCATAGAACGGTCCAACACGTAGTCTTTAGACTTTGTCTTTTCACGAACTCTGACTATCTTCACAAGCATTCTTCACAGGATTCAGCATCACCTTGCTCTAACTTCAACTTCCCAATAGCTGTTGATTCAGACTCCCCCCTTTCACAGACTCCCCCTCTCAGTATGCTGGAATCTTGAGATATCTGGTTAGACTTTGACAATTTGCCTCCGTTGGGAAATAAAGTCCAAACCTGTTTCTCAAACAATAATCATTACAATCTAATCCTCTCTAACAATAAACACTAATTCAATCAGTTTTAGAAATCCACTCAAGTTTACAAGTTCAAGTTAATGACCCTGAATACTTGATTAATCTACCAAGTTCAATTTAATGACCCTGGTTGATCTTTTTGACGAAACAAACTGATTTAGTAAAACAATTTTCCAATTTTCTTTCTGAAAATAACAAGTATCAACTTAATGAACTTGTTTGTGACTTTTGAAACAAACATATTTCCAACAATGTAAGCTTTCCTCATTCTTCAGCTCAGAATCTCCTGCATCTGCTTCATCTTTCTAGAGTCCGACAAACAACTTTCCACTCTGGTTTGTCTAAAATAAAGCAGAAATAAAATCTTTTTGGATTTTAAAATGATCTGAACTAAGAAATGAAATAACAGGAAACTTAAATTGCAGAAAATAAACTATTTACAGGTTTGTTTTTGGCGAGCGTGTCAGGGAATCATATCAGCTTTTCAGACAGATTACAAGTATCGTTAAGCTACATTACATACTCAGACTTAAACAATTCACCTCGATTGTCGATATACTGATCCATCTTAAATTCTCATACAAACTTCAATCTATTCAGGATACTGTTTAAGTGTTTTAATAATATAGATCAATTCATGTGTCCCACCTCTTGAATATACTCCCGTATCCAGAATCCCAACATTCAGTCTTACAGGCAAGAATACTACAACGATGTCTGTACATAAATTAGAGGTTAAATGCGAGAACTGAGGGATCTCAGGTCAGAACATCCGTTCAGCAGAGAGATATCAGTTTCGACTTAGCAGTGTGTCCCCTTTAGAGGATCTTTTCAGCTACAACAACTGATTATCAATTTTATTGTCTAATCAGCTGAGGGCTTCATGCTATATTTCAAGCATTTTGGTGAAAGTATTAGCCAAGGACTAGGTCAGAACTACCGTTCAGCAGAAGTCCCGGAATAATACCCCAGACATCATAGAGTATAACCACCTAGTATATCAGAATACGAGACCTTTCAAACGAGATTTCAGGGGTTACCTATATATCCAAGTAGTATTCCCCACGAATTTCACTAGTTTGAAATTTTAGGTTTATATCCCGAATAAATCTACTAAATGTGCCTTCAGACTAGTGACCTCAGACTGAGCCTTTCCAGATATTCTCTGATACCACTTGTGAGTTCAGGATCGGATCGTAAACGATCACTAGATCTGCGATGGATTCGATTTAACGTGCGGAATCCGTTAAATCGAACCGTAATCGTGCGCGAAGATGTAATTGAACAACGTTTATTACGAAACGACGACAACCGGACAGAGTTTCGACTCGATCTACATACTACACACTCGAAATCTGATCAACGTGACGTAAACGGAGTGTTCTTGATGTTGTTGTTTGATGAGATCTTGAAGAACTGTAGGTTTGAAGATGAACGAATGGACTGTATTCTCTGATTGCTTGTCTTCTGATCTCTAATCTTCTAGATTCGCTTATATGACCACCTCCTTTATATAATTTGGTCAATGCTTGTATTTCAAGCGAACCATCTTTATGCATTTCAAGCGAACCATCTTTAATGTCTCCATGCATTACGTACATAATCGAAATCCTGTGCATGCCTTTTTTTTTAATGATGTCATGATGTCATCAATAAGAATGATAACATCATTCTTGTTCAGATCTGCTCCTTTCGTATCGTGTCATACCGTATACTGACCTAACATTACCTAACGACACCTAGCGAAACCTAGCGAAACCTCTTTTTCCTCAGTCTATCTTTCTGCCCCTGAGAAAGCTTCACTTTCTTTTCTAGAACTTTAGGTTCTTGAACCTTCTGTTCTTTGACTTTCTGTTCTGAAACTCTCAGTTCCTTGGGCTTTTCTTTGACTTTGAATGACTTCATCACCCTTTTCTGAGATACAGCCCTTGATCTTCCATTTGATCTCATTGGGCAATCTCTGGCAATGTGACCTTTGATTTGGCAGTTATAACATCTCCTCATCTCATAGCTCCAATTCTGGCAGTTAACAGCAATGTGTCCTTGATAACCACATTTGTAGCACACTCTGTTATCATACCAATCACCATTGTCACACCAAACGCTCAGATCAAAGCACTGTTTGGCTTGGTGATACTCTTTCCTCCTCTTGATTGTTGGATTTGACTTTTGAGCACTGTGGTCCGACCTGCACCACTTATTACCAACAACTTTTGAGTTTTGATTTTTCAATTTTTGTGATTTTTGATTTTGATTGGATGATCGATCTGATGAGCTGTTATTTTCTTTTTGAACAATTTTCTCCTTTTTAATTTTTTGTTTCTGTTCCGCTTTCTTCTTCAAAGGTTTTTGCTTAGAGCATTCACCTTTTTCAGTTAGTTGATTGTAGAACAGTTTTCTGAAATTTTTCTTTTAATTTCAAAAACAATTTTTGTTTTTCAATTTTTTCATTTTCATCATCAGATTTCTCATCACAATCTTCAACTTTGACTTTGTCAAAATTTGTGACCTTGTCACTTATTGGAACAGAGTTGATTGGTTTTGGACAGGGAAAATTCAACGTATCTGATGAAGTCACAAAACCTTTCAACTTCTTTTCAAGTTCATCAATCTTGATCCTTGAATTCTCAGCTTCATTTTCAAGCTGAGATATTCTCTCAAGATGAGACTTAATTGATTTTTCATTTTCAATTTTAAGATTTTCAAGAACAGATTTTTCATTTTCCAAGACTTTTAACTGTTCTTGAAATCTTGTTTCATTTTCTTTCAGATTTTTGTTTTCCAATTTTATCCAGAAATCTTCATCTTCTGAAGATTTTCTTTTGCTTTCAAAATCTTTTTCATTTTCTTTCAAAATTTTGTTTTCTGTTGTTAAACTCTCAACAATCTTTAAAAATTCATCATTTTCAGATCTCAATTTTTCGCAATTTAAACGTAAACCCTGAATATGTTCGTCATCAGCTTTCTTCTCGTTTTTCAGAGTACTGTTTTCCAATGTCAAACTCTCCACATCCTTCAAGAGTTTCACACTGTCGGCTTCTGATTTTTCGCATTTTGATCATACAACTTCACATTTTGAAGTTTCATCCTTCTTAGATTCTTCAATCTTTGTTATTCCTTCTCTAACCCTGTTGATTAATTCAATAAACTCATCCAAACTTATATTTTCTGAGTTTCTTTCTATTTCATCTATTAACTCTTTCTTTTTCTTTTTCTCTTCTTCATCTCCCCACCATTTCTTCTGCCAATAATCATCCTCTTCTTTGTACTCCTGGATGATGGCTTCGATATCTAGCGTTTTGTCATCAATCGCGATGTTGCCATACCTATCAAGGTAGCACTCTCTGTCTGGATCCCATCTATTTGCTCTTCTCGCTTCCAAATAGATACCAGAAAGTCTGATAATCTTGTTTTCAACAATCATCTTCCGGTATTTATACTTCTGTTCGTCTGTTCGATTATCTTTCCACGGAATAGGCTCATTCTTTGCCATTAAAGCATAACCAACAGCATCTTCTTCCGGCAAAACCTCTTTGCTCCAATCGTAACCCTCATCATCATAAATCACAGCTAAATCCCTCGATTTGTCTCTGTTCTCTTCCTGCTGCTTCAATCTGGGCGGCTCAGATTTATTCTGATGGTAGATTGCCTTCTTATAATAGTCATCTCGAAACGGATTCTCTGACTCATCAGCATACGCATTTCTACACTCTCTCTTGAAATGACCCTTCTGTTTACACTTAAAGCATGTCACCTTCGATTTATCAAACCCCAACTTTGTAGATGGACCACCAATCGTTTTCTCCCAGTAATCTCCATAAAGCGTTGTGCACGTCGAACTGCACTTGCCATTGCCCAACGGATATCGATCAGCTCCATTTCTTCAGGGTCTATCTGATCGTAGTCTTCTTTTGTCAGATTTGTGTTCCCGATCTTTCCGGCCACCAAACCTTCATAGGACTCCAACACAGACGCTAGAAAAACCATTTGTTGCTTGGCCGACTCTTCATCAAAATTCTGTGCGTTCTTCAGATCTATCGCGATGTTGCACGAAAACTTTGCATCAGAACGTTTGTCAGAAGATGAAGATCCACCGTGATAACCACTGTGGCTTCCAATGTTTGAACTGCTTTGACTTTCTTTGTTTGCTGAAGAAACATTCTCAGCAGAAAATGCAGTTTTCGGAGAAGTAGCTTTCGGCATCAAGCTTTTCGGATAATAAAGATCCAAGTTTTGCTGATAGGATGAGTGATTGATTTTGTAAGTTTTCTTCAATTCAAGCTCATGACTTTCAAGTTTCTCAATCACCAAATCTAGAGTCAACTTTTCAGGAGAAATAGTGTTCTTCAACATTAATGCGTAATATCTCCAATCCACTTCATCTGGTAAGGAATCGAACAGTTTATCAACAAGTTCTTCCGGAGAATACGTAATCTTATGTCGTGCAAGTTCCAGCTTCAGATGACCAAATCTTTCAATCATTTTACAAACCGATTCATTTTTAAGACAACTAAACATGTCAAATTCTTTTCTAAGCAATTTCGTCTTATTTTTTACAATCTCATTACTCCCTTGACACTTTTTCTTGAGTTTTTCCCATAAGTCTTTAGCATTGGAGTAATCTATCAACGAAATGATGTCTTCCCGCACCGACTGAAACAATAAAGCCACACACTTTTGTTCTGCCACAAAAGATTCAATTTCGTCAGCTATTGATAAAGTTTCTCCATTTTTATCTCCATGATCATATCCATTTTTCAAACTCTTCCAACTTGCATACGCGAAAGCCATCAACCAATCCTCAAATTTTCTCGACCAGCGACTATATTCATCGATTGCCATAAGCTTTGGCGGTTTGTTGAATCTCTCAGACTCCCAAGCTTCCTTCTTTTTCTCCTTTGATTGATTCTCGTTCGTATTGTTCGATGTCGTATCGTTGTTTCCCGAACTACCCGTGAATGCATACATATCGCTAAATGGATTCAAGAACATATCATCCATTGTGAACGTACCTGCAAAATCAACCGACACTTAGAAAAATTTTGATTTTGAAAAATAACAGAACCACAAAAGCGATCCTGTCTATACTGATGACAGATAAGCGAATCAAAGAGATGTTCAAATACGCGAACCAGACAATATCAAATGTGTCCTCTCGAGCGGTCCACAATATGTCAGAAAAGCGATTCAATTGTGTCCGTTCGAGCGGTTCAGACCAATTCTTTCGAGCGGTCCAGAGAATTGATCGTTCGAGCGGTCCGGAGATGATCGTTCGAGCGGTTCAAGTAGTGTCCGTTCGAGCGATCCTAACAGGAATATTGTCCGAAAAAGCGATCCACACAGGTATTTCGAGCGATCCTGAATGTTCGAATACGCGACCCACTGTTTTTAGCCGGTTTTTACCATTTTTAGTCCGTATTTTCACCTGATTCGTTCTAGGGTTTGTTAATAGTGTGTTTTACACGTTATATTCGAATTTCAGACAATTTTGACCGTTGGAACCACTAGAAACTGAAAAAGTATGAGAGAAAGTGAGTAGAAAAGAGAGATTTCTGCAGATCTATGCTGTAGTAGTATGAACTCCTCGTCCTGAGCTCTGATACCACTTGTTGGACCGTTCTATGACCCGAAAAGTCAGTCAAGGTAGTTCATCTTCACGTACGAAGGCGGAATCAACGTAAATGAAGTTACAACAGCTTATCCTTTCAATTCCTTATCTTTCTATTGCTTTCTGATGAAAATTTGGCAGAGTTTCAGCACCGTAGCACACATACATACCCAACAACTATGAACCGCTCTGGCCTATATATAGAGTTTCTGGGTCGCTCCTATGACATGCCTAATGAGCGATCCAGACCACTTGCACTATAAGCGATCCAGGCAACTGACAAATAAGCGGTCCACATATAAACATTGACACATAAGCGATCCTAAGCCTATTTTACACAACATTTACATTTTGACCCCCTGTTGACCAATATTGACTTCAGACTTTTTGTAGACGCAGTCAACAGACATTCGGTGTATTAACCGCACACACGAAGACGCACACAATCCTAAGTTAAAATTTTGTAAACTAAAATCTCACAAAATCACAGAATAGCAATCAGATAAGTTAAGTATTTCTAAAATACTTAATTGGCTTAAATCAGTGGCTCTGATACCACCTTTTTCTGTCATGGCCCCCGTGCCCGGTTTGACCCGGTCCAGGAGCCGCGGGACAGAAAACCCGTGGTATTCGTTTTCACAGCGGAAGTCTTAACAGGATCGTTTAAATTTGAAAATGCCCGAGTATTATTTATTTATAATTCGAGATAAACCCCGTAATTTACACTAGAGGAATTTCATAATACCTTTATTTTACCAAACATGTTCATTTATTTATTTGAGCCACTACTTTAAGCTGCAGAGTGCTCCTAAGCACTTGTACTTGATTCAAAGTAGGTCACCTGAAACATGTTGTAAAAATATTTTGTCAGCGGGGAAATACTGAGTGAATCATTCATTTTAATAAAAAGACACGTTGTTATAATTTACAGTATTAAGGGAGATTACAATGTTTCTATCAACCAATTACCCCAAATCGGTATTTGTCACTCGACTAGTTTCTGTGACTATGGTCAGATCACCCATTGGCTAACTCGTTGTCCAATGGTGACGGGAAATAAGTAATGTATACAGAACCCCACATACCGGCAGTAATTGAAGATTACATAAACTTAATCCCTGTAATTATAACTTTGAAATAAATAAAGTTTTGGAAAGCAGTTTGATAAAAAGAGAATGACTCACATTGCAAGTTTAGACGGGCAATACTTAGCCTACTGATAAGCCGAATAACCTAGTGTAACAATAATGCACACAACCAGGTTAGTAACTAATACAACAGTTACGATAATTCACGAGATATAACTCTCACAATGAATGACAAAGTGCGATACTTAAATATCCAGCGGATTCACAACGAATAACAGAGCACAGCTCAGATATCCTGTTGGAATCACGACGAATAACAAAGTATAAACCCAAATTGAGCAGCACTTAAACACTCGTTGGATAGTTTCAATCGATCGGACGTTGAGTCGTAATAGCGATCGAGTTATTACCCGGTATTGTGGCAGCACCTCGCTACTATTCAAAATTATACCCTCTAATGCTATTATTTCATCTGAGAATTGAAAGTTTTCGACAACAGAAGGTCGTCTCATGCCCTGGCTATTTATAGCCTGAAAACAGGCTTCACGCGGCCCGCGTAAGCCCATAGGCAACACTTACGCGGCCCGCCTAGCCGCCTAATCTAGGCGTAGGCTTGCTGGGTCATGGGCCTAGGCCGGACAGCTGGTTACTACGTGGCCCAAAACTGTTTCCAGATAATTTCAAGTTGTCGCGGCCCGCGTCAAGATACATTCAGCTTTTACGCGGCCCGCCTGGACTCTTAAAACTTATCCGGTTTAATTACTAAGTTGTAGCGGCCCGCGTAGGATTGAGTTATCTCTTACGCGGCCCGCCTAAAACCCAAAATCTTGTTTTTCTTGATTTTTCATGCAGATTAGGGTTTTAGGGTCCGGGTTTTCATGTACGGGTATATTAAAGACATTTTTGAAGGTCCTTACAATTCTGAAAACAATTTTTCTCTTGACCCGTTATGATCTCTAGTACCAACACTCCAAAGCTAAAGACGTCTGATTTCACTGAGAAATGACCATGCAAGACGTATTCGGGTGCCATGTAACCACTATTGGAATGCATAAAATGGAGAAAAGGTTAGTATTTGCAAAACAAAAAAAAAAAAGGTAGAAAAAGGTAATGAGTATTTTTTTTAGCAACAACTAGACCTTATGTTAGAGATAAATTAAAGGGAGAGAGAGAGATAGAGAGAGGCTAGGTATAGCAAAAAGACCTGCACCCAGTGGGAAGCCTAAAATATTCAGGCATGGGATTTATTTTTAAAACTTTCTGGGTGAGTATGGTATCCTGTGGTAGCCGCCTAATTACCCAACTCATTTACTCGAATCTATACTGAATAGATTAATATATCATATATAATCTTAAACAAACAATAAAATACATGTTGAAGATCATAGAAATTTGAAGTTTTAAAAAAATATAGAACTGAGAGATGTATAGTTGAATATTTTATACCTAAATTTAGCTTTTGAAGTGAGTTTCAAATTGAGTTTTGGTAGGGCATACACTAAAAGTATTAGATATATAAACTTAATTATGCTAGAATTTGTAGTGCAACTTATATATTTTCGATATGTATAATGACTTATTAACATGGAGATAAGCGAGTGGTATGTTCAAAACTGTCAAAGGCAGTTATTCCCGCCACAAACCACCGCCAAATCTCATATATATATATATATATATATATATATATATATATATATATATATATATATATAATGACCGGTACCAAGATCTAGTATCAAGACATTCTGAATTCCTATTCGAATTGTCCATCTTTCCTTTATTGTTTTCCCTCCATTCGTTCATTTCACTGCTTCTGTGTATTTTGTTCTTGTTTCATTATGAATAACAATACAAACAGTCCCTTCATTACCGCTGTAAATCAAAAAGAATCCCAACATTGTGGTATCAGAGCCACAGTTCCAAAGAGTGCAGAAATTCATCCAACAACGATTCCATGTCAACACTGCCTCGATGACAAATATGAAAAAGAAAAAAAAATTCCTCGTGTAAGATTATGCTATTATTGTCATCAACCCGGTCATCAAATCTATACGTGCAAAGCAAAGGAACAAGATGAGGCCACTCAATTAATCAATCAAACAATAGATAATGGAATCCAGAGGCAAGAGAATGAAGTTGTCAGTCATCAAGAGATGATTGTTACCGGAACGGAGGGTGGCCAGTGGGGCGATATCTGATATGTAAGTTCTGTGTTTCCTCATCATATTGCCGGTAATCTGAACGTGTTTAAGCGAATTAAACATTTAGTTGGGGTAGAAACAAAACCAGAGGAAAGTAATTTTCTTTTTACTCGGGGTATCGAGGAAGTCGAGATCAGATCAAGTAATGAATTGTTACGAATACAAATTGTATTCTATGCACCAGAGTTAGATCGAAACGTATTAAGTCCGGATCAATTAACTCTACAAGGATACACGGTTGAAAAATCTGGTGACACTTGTAAAATATTTCTGATGTTCTCTGCACCGGTTATGAATTTTGTGAACAACAATGAACGGTTTAACCAAAGAAGAAGAACTCGGTTTAAAAGATAAACAGAGGGTAATTGATTCAAGTGCTATGAACGATGAATATAAGGAAAATTATCTCAATTCTTACTTCGAAGATCTGAATCTGTCTATACAAGAACCGGATTGGAGTCAAATGATAATTCATGCAATGGAATTTCATGATTTTTATGACTGTAAATCGCTTCTTGATATGATGGAGGATGGAGAATTTGTGTGTAAGTATAAACATGAATTGGAAACGAAGTTTGAGGAAATGTTAACATGGTTTATAAAGGTTAGATTGGGAATCACCACTCGACCCATTCTGCCATATGCATCTCACAACAGAAAGGTGGATTTGCTCGGACTTTACATGGTGGTTAAGCGTGACGGAGGGTACAGGAACGTCACCGATAATAACCGGTGGGCTGTGGTTGCAAAGGATATGGGGTATGAATATCACAATGATGAATTCATGAGGATCATTTATGCAATGCATCTCGATGTGCTGGTTTACCATTACAAGTTCAAGACGGTGCAAGGGAGAGTGATCGATAAGGAAGTGATCAAAGAAAGTGAAGGTTCGTCGGATGCTCGCCACGAAAGAAGGAAGAGTGCTGGAGATTTACAAGACAAAGAGGCCATGCAACACTGTGCCTTATTTGCAGGTAACGGCTGGGAAGGAGCCATGAAGATGCAAAAGAAATGCCGGAAATTCAATTTCAAGTAGGCGAGGAAAGTTGTGGACGAAGCAAATCAGAGCGTCCTCATGTATGCTTCCAAGCATAATCAAGTTTAAGGGGATGTATTAGATATATAAACTTAATTATGCTAGTATTTGTAGTGCAACTTATATATTTTTCGATATGTATAATGACTTATTAACATGGAGATAAGCGAGTGGTATGTTCAAAACTGTCAAAGGCAGTTATTCCCACCACAAACCACCGCCAAGTCTCACATATATATATATATATATATATATATATATATATATATATATATATATATATATATATATATATATATGTAAAGATCGGTACCAAGATCTGGTATCAAGACATTCTGAATTCCTATTCGAATTGTCCATCTTTCCTTCATTGTTTACCCTCCATTCGTTCATTTCACTGCTTCTGTGTATTTTGTTCTTGTTTCATTATGAATAACAATACAAACAGTCCCTTCATTACCGCTGCAAATCAAGAAGAATCCTAACAAAAAGGAGTATTGCATACACTAAAATGAGCATACATGATACTGCGAGTATACCATGAACACGATAGGTAATGTGCAATATGAATTATAAAACTCATCTTGTACCTAATACCATACACTAAAAGGGTATAGGGCGTTATAAAGAACTAAAGTTAAAATTCTAGTAATGAACCTACTAATTTTATCTAAAAGAAGACTTACTATGTTCCAACAATACGACCCGTATCTCCATGAGTTTCCTCGTGTTTAAACAATCTTGCCAGACCAAAGTCAGCAATTTTAGGGTTCATTTCTGCATCTAACAGAACATTACTAGCCTTCATGTCACGATGAATCATTCTTAGACGAGAATCTTCATGAAGGTATAGTAATCCCTTTGCAATTCCTTTGATGATATTGTATCGAATTTCCCAATCAAGAAGTTTACGTTTTGTTGGATCTACAAAGAGCATCACAAATTGGGATTAGTGACAATATTCACTGAAGCAAAACAACATTTTCCACGAGTATGGAAAAATGAAATGTTCAAACATCATTAAGTTGTCATCTTACGAAAGTGTTAATATCTTTTATAACACGATTTTTAATGATATCATGAAAAAGATATTTTTTTCTTAACAACCTACAATTTGTAAACCAATAGTTGGTTGCGTTTGGTTGCTAAATTGACCAAATTTTGGTAAAATATAAATCCAACCCACGAATATGTGTAATGCTTCATAATGGTTTTCTTTATATATCAATGTTTGGGATTGAAAAAATGCTTCCTCTTTAAGACTTACCAAATATAAACTGATTAAGGCTTCCATTTGGCAAGAACTCATAAATAAGAAGTCTTTCCTTTCCTTCTATGCTGTAACCAAGGAGCCTAATCAAATTACGATGTTGAAGCTTCAAAACTAGGAAAACCTCCTTCTTGAATTCAACATCACCTTGTTGTGAATTCCTTGCTAGTCTCTTAACTGCTATTTCATTCCCGTCTATAAGGGTACCCTATATATCATATGATGGCTATAATGTATTAATGTTTAACTAAAATCAATATTCTGAATATTTAAAACACAATGACCATTATTGATTTGTCCATACCTTGTAAACTGCACCGAATCCACCTCGTCCGAGCTTATTGTCTTCGGAAAAGTCATTAGTTGCTGCTTTGATTGCACTAAAGTTGTATTGTAATGGTTCAGCAACGCCAATGTCCATAGTTTCAGCTAGTAGAATGAAAGATAAGTTAGATCTGGCTTTAGCGACCAAGTTGTCTTAATGCTATGACTACAAGTCAAAGCAATGTATGTTTAATAACAACATGCAAGTTTTAGCGTCAAGAGCCACTACAAGAAAAAACACTTTTAGGGACAAAATTTTTAGGGAGGACAAAAGTCGTCCCTATAGAACAGGCTATGGGGAGGACTTTTGGTTCATATATGGTTTTGTAGTATTTGAAATAAGTTTTTTCTATAGGGACCAAAAGTCGTCCCTATAGCTTGAAGTTAAATTGTTTTTTGTTTTTTTTTTAATTCTAATATTACAAAAATAAAACAAATAAATGTTTTAACTTGTAGAGACCACAAGTCGTCTCTATAACTTTGAATATTTTAAAAAAATTTCATTTAATAATGACGAAAAAAAAAGTTAAAACCAATTTTTTTTATTTTAACTCTATAGGGACGACTTTTTGTCTCTAAAAGTTGATCTATGGGGACAACACCAATAGGGACCACCTTAGTAACCTGTAGGGAGGGGCCTATAGGAACAAAAGATGTGGATACCACATGTCGTTCCTATAGGTTAAAAAGACCTATAGGGACGATAAGTCGTCCCTAAAAGTTAAAAAAAATTGGTTTCCACATGTGTTTTTCCTTCTTGTGAGC
Organism: Helianthus annuus; assembly: GCF_002127325.2. Taxonomy (NCBI): domain Eukaryota; kingdom Viridiplantae; phylum Streptophyta; class Magnoliopsida; order Asterales; family Asteraceae; genus Helianthus; species Helianthus annuus. The sequence goes on along the minus strand of NC_035448.2, from coordinate 165,669,797 downwards.
TGAGAGGGGTTTTACGTATTATAACCCCGTTATCCGTTAGTTCAATTTTGTAACTATGAGTCTATGAATGTTAAGGTGCAAACATGAAACTTACTCTGAGTACTTTCATGAGGTGACGAAATTTGTGTTTTCTTCTTCATGGTCCTCATAAAGATACACAATGAAGCAATTACGATGGCAGCAATTGTCACAAAAACAATTACTAATATCACAGTAAGAGTTGTTTGTTCCTCTTTACCTGAAAATGGAAAGTATAACGATGAAGATGTAAGTTTGAAGATTTTCCAAAACTAAAATTCATCATTTTTATATAAATTTGATGAAAGTAAAAAAATCTTGGACTTCAAAGATAATGTTTATTGTGGTGAATATACGTGAGATTTGGATTGTATTTTAATTTCATGGTTTTAAAATTGGCAACAGTGGTGCATTGTGTTTGGCGCACAAAAAAACTAGTTCGGACCGAAACCGGCCAACCTGAACTAAACCGGTTCGGTTCCAAACCGGTAACTCCAAAGCGGCTCAGTTTCTCTTCCAAACCATAGGTTCTGGACCGGTTCCACCTCCCTGCCACTCAACCCAAACTGCTTTTATACACTCGCTTTTTATTCGCTTTGCTTATTAGTTATGGCTTCATAAAGTGCTCAGTCATATCCATTCATAAACAACAGTTCCAAACATTAAAAATAAAATTAACAAATACATTATTACTATTTGTAATCTTTAGAATTAGGTTTTTGTATTTGATTTCTCTATTTTGTTGTTTTGAAAACTATAAAAGTTGACTTTATGTAAAATTAGTTGTCTTAAAACAATTCAAGTTTGTGTTAAAAAGTTGGTAAATTCGTCATTTTGACAGCCCTAGATAGCCATCTTGTAAAGGCCGTATCTCATTCGTTATTAGGAATTAGACAACGAGCCTTATATCGTTGGAAAGCTTGTTTCGCATGTTACAATTCTTATTTGGTCACAAGAAGCTGGTTACGAGATTTAGTGGGTCAAAACAGCATGAAAAGTTAGTAAATTCGTCATTTTGACAGCCCTAGATAGCCATCTTGTAAAGGTCGTATCTCATTCGTTATTAGGAATTAGACAACGAGCCTTATATCGTTGGAAAGCTTGTTTCGCATGTTAAAATTCTTATTTGGTCACAAGATGCTGGTTACGAGATTTAGTGGGTCAAAACAGCATGAAAAGTTAGTAAATTCGTCATTTTGACAGCCCTAGATAGCCATCTTGTAAAGGTCGTATCTCATTCGTTATTAGGAATTAGACAACGAGCCTTATATCGTTGGAAAGCTTGTTTCGCATATTACAATTCTTATTTGAAAGTCTAAGTCGGATTAGGTGATTAAAAAGGGGGAAAATGACCCCGAACAGCTGCTGCGTGAAAAAAAAAATGCGGCAATGAAAATAATGTGTTTTGTGAACTTAAAACATATGATTTTCTAGTCACCAATTTACTAAACACTAAATATTGCTTCGGGTAAATGTTACAGTTGTTAAGGTGTGTTTAAAGCGTTACTATGTGTAAAATTGGCATTAATGTACAGCATGGTTAGCCTCTCGGATATGATTGTAATAGTAGAGAAGTCAGGCGTATTGTAGTAGATAATCTATGTGTCGCGTATGATGATAATTGAGTTGCTTGAACAAGGAACAAGGTGACTTTTAGTCTATATGCCTTATGTATGTGGTATTTGGTTAATAAAAAGTCAAGTAATGTATGAATGGAAAGAAACGAATGTAGTATGAATGAGCATGTGTGCTAACCATAATGTAATTGTGATGACATGAAAGAATAGGAATCACATTAGCAAGGACTCGAAAACGGAAGGTTAACGGGTCAAGCAGAGGCGAGGAAACAAGCGTGAACACTAACGCTCGAGGTAAGTGACTTTCGATTCACTTCTTAGTATACATATAGAGTTTTCTTGTTATGGTTGAATGGGATGATTGATGTATATAAAATGGCCGACAAGTAGGTATGTATGAATGCATTTAGGAAAATTACGTAAGTACATGCACGTGTGAGCTAAGGTATGCACGGGTGTAGTTATGATTCATTTTATGAATGTATGTAAGTATGGAGTTATGTATGCATGTATGTATATATGTAGGTATTGGTGTATGTATGTACGTAAGTAGTTATGTATGAGCATGAGCATTATGTATTTGAATATGAAAGTACATACGTGTGTAGGTACGAACGTATATATATATGTGGATGCAAGTAAGTATGTATGTATGTATGTATGTATGTATGTGAGTAGGTATGTGTGTATGTAGTTATGTATGTATGTATGTAAATACATATGCGAAGATGTAATCATGTATGTATGTAATTAGATGCGTGGGTATGCAAGTAAAGGTATGTATGTATGTAGATGTGTATTATGCGTATGCGAAGATACGTAGGTATATATGAATGTATGTAGAGAAGTAGTAATGCATGCGCGAATGTAGATATGGGGTTGGTATAGAAGAAGGTACGTATGAGTATATGCAGGTATGTAGAAATATAGGAGGACATGTACGTATGTAGACGCATATGTATACATGTAAACATGTACATGTGCATGATTTAGATACGTAGAATTTTAACGTTACTAATTATGCGTTTGAGGTTGGTATGTGATGCAGGAACAAGTACACCGGATTCTTACGAAACTTAAACCGAACCCGGAATAAGAGGATGAGAAAGAATAATTGGATGAATTAATGTTAAATTGACGAACGTTATTCAATCTTTAATTACATGAGATTAATGTTATATGATGTTGCCTTTGACTAATGGTTAAGCTGTATGTGATGCCCACAGGTGTTACACGGACTTCTTCTGCTGCTATGGAAGTGAAGCGGACGTAGATCGAGTCAAGAGCAAGGATTGTACGGATAGATTGGTCACATAGTTGAAGTATATAACGTTTGGAAATCTAAATTTTAGTATGAATGTTGTAAAATTCTTTTATAGTACGTTTAACATTTTTAGGATTTGGATCCTTCGTGAAAGAAATGTTGTTAATACGAAAGAAAATTTTAAAGCTCTTTTTCCGCTGCGTTATTTTTAAGGTTAAACGTGTTAGGGTGTAACAAGTTGGTATCAGAGCCCTGGTTTGAGAGAATCAAGTACAAGAGGATAGGTACTTGAACTCGAACCTGTGTGCTCTTATGACAAGAAACCCGTACAATCCGAGACTCGACCAAGATCTAAAGGTAGAAGCAAAGGTAAGTATGTGCTTAAGTATGTATTGGAAGATAACTAACTATATGTTATGTGTAAGGTAAGCATGGTTGCTTGGAAAGAATGATTTGTGGATGCGGTCTAGCACCGACGCCAAGGTATGTAATTTGACATATTGACCCAAGTACATATGTTTAATATATGTAAGTACATGTGATGGTAAAACCTAACAATGAAAGGAAAATTTTAAGTGAAAAATAATGATAAGAATGGTAATGAAGTTTTGGAAATGTTACACGTGCCGAAACCTAATTCTTCGGACATAAGGTGACAATTACACGAAGACACGAAACTAGTGTGTGGATTGTGTACCTGGCCAGTACACAAGAAACTCATGACTTTCGTGAGCCCGTGATAATTGTTACAGGTGTGTCCGTTAGAATTAAGTAGTAGGTGGACGTGAGGGTGAAGAGAAATGTAAGACTCTCAAAATGAGAGTATGAAATGCTATGTTAGAATCCGCAAGACGGATTCGAAACATGAAATGCTATGTTAGAATCCGCGAGACGGATTCGAAACATGAAAGAAAGGTATGAATGCAATGCTTGAATCTGCGAGACGGATTCAAGGGATGAAAAGCGTAGATGCAATGTTTGAATCCGCGAGACGGATTCAAAGAATGAAAGATGTTAATGCAATGCTTGAATCCGCGAGACGGATTCAAGGAATGAAATGCATAAATGCAATGTTTGAATCCGCGAGACGGATTCAAAGAATGAAAGATGTTAATGCAATGCTTGAATCCGCGAGACGGATTCAAGGAATGAAATGCATAAATGCAATGCTTGAATCCGCGAGACGGACTCAAAGAATGAAAGATGTTAATGCAATGCTTGAATCCGCAAGACGGATTCAAGGAATGAAATGTATGAATGCAATATTTGAATCCGCGAGACGGATTCAAACATAATCACAATTAAAGGTACAAATGATAAGTATGAATCCGCGAGACGGATTTAAGGACGAAAGAATGACCATAAATGATATGCAAAACTTAAAATTCGAGTCAAGAAAAGAAAACTTTGATTAAGCCACATACTAGACACGTTGTTAATTGACTCGTGTGAGTCGGAATGAACGACGGGATGCAACCTGAACGATAACTTAAGTATGGTCGGGAAGAGGAAGTTTTGCAAAAAGGTTAATGAAATAATTTTAAGAATAAAAGAATTAGGAGCGTGTAAAACCCCAAATAAAATAAGTATGGAGAAAAGGTAATAATGATGAGAATCGATGGAAAGTGCTAATATTGATGTTGGGCTTGTAGGCCATGTTCATTTGAACAAGGCATTATTGAAAGGATGCGCATAGGCGGGTGCTCAACAAATCAATGGAAGCAATCAATGAAAGCATTACATGAACCCATGAAGAAACGGGCCGACTCGGGCCACAAACCGCTGGCATACACGACGAAGTCAAGGTTAGTAAGATGTTTAGCTTGTGATTATGAGTAAGTATTGATATAAATAAATGATTATAGTATGCCTATAATGATATGTTGTCCTCTCGTATAAACATTAAGATAATTAGAAGTAACATTAGTAATGAGATGCTAAGTAGATCTCAAAGCGAATAAAATGAAAGATTGTACATGATGTATGAGTAGAATGAAATAAATCAATTTATTTCGATATATGAAGGTAATATGCTTAAATAGGAAGTTAGAGACAAGCCGTAAATTTAAAATCAATACGAGTAAGGATTGTATACTTTTGGATTAAGTTCAATAAATGAAATGCTAGGGATGATATGTGCTAGAAACTAGCAATATGAAATGAAGGACACTAATAAGAGCTCTGGAACTTGAAAGGGGTAAGAGTAGAATTGGTTTGATTCGAATAAGGAAGGTTTCGGGGACGAAACCTCTTTTAAGGGGGGTAGACTTGTAACACCCTAAAAACGGGTTTGGTAATTTAAACCCGGTTAATATAAAGGAACGGGTAAAATACCGTTAGGGGTAAAAGTGAACCCGTAAATGAATATTAACTAGGAATAATTAACCTAGTTGAATATTAGTATCGTTGGTATTAAACGAGGGGTTGTAGCCTTATTTAATTAAAACGAAACATGGGGACCAAAGTGAACAACTTGAAAGTTGTTTTCTTAAAATGTCTAAGTGTTTTATATAATTAGATAAGTTTAAAAGTATCAAGAAAGTTTATAAAACTTGGAAAAGGGTTATTAGGTGACAACAATAGATAGCATGGGGGTTGAATGTGTAAGATTGATAAATAACATAATAAAATTAAAAACCCAGTAGTTGGGTGCGTGGTGGGTATCGCGACCAGGAGGGGGAAAGAAAGGGTGAAACCCTACTTGTTCAATCAAGGTCAACATTCAGCAAATTAATGGTGGTTCTTGACACAAATCGAATGCATGAGACTGGATACAACTTAATCTAAGTATATTGATCATAAGGTAAGTTGCAATTTATGATTTGATGATCTTGTATGAAGTGGTTTAGGTTTAATCCGTGAAATTGTGTGAAATTAATCATGTATATGTGTTAGAATCACCGTGTAGAACATGAACTATGTAAGATTCTAAGCAATTTGATGTTTTGGGATAAAACCCACTTGTGCTAGTAAGAATGGTGAGATGAATGAATTACCATGTTCAATTCTTGTATAATTTTGATGTATGGCGTGCTATATGATCCATTCTTACTAGTTAGATTGAGTAGGATTTGAAAGAAATATGATGTAGTGTTATTGTTGAGGATTGGAAACAAGTGGTAGAATATGAGCATGAAATACTTGTACATTGTGCCTTTTTGTTGTACGCCCACAAAGTGTTTGACAAAATGCCTACACGCAACTTGAATTGATTCAAGTTTGTGTTAAAAAGTTGGTAAATTCGTCATTTTGACAGCCCTAGATAGCCATCTTGTAAAGGCCGTATCTCATTCGTTATTAGGAATTAGACAACGAGCCTTATATCGTTGGAAAGCTTGTTTCGCATGTTACAATTCTTATTTGGTCACAAGATGCTGGTTACGAGATTTAGTGGGTCAAAACAGCATGAAAAGTTAGTAAATTCGTCATTTTGACAGCCCTAGATAGCCATCTTGTAAAGGTCGTATCTCATTCGTTATTAGGAATTAGACAACGAGCCTTATATCGTTGGAAAGCTTGTTTCGCATGTTAAAATTCTTATTTGGTCACAAGATGCTGGTTACGAGATTTAGTGGGTCAAAACAGCATGAAAAGTTAGTAAATTCGTCATTTTGACAGCCCTAGATAGCCATCTTGTAAAGGTCGTATCTCATTCGTTATTAGGAATTAGACAACGAGCCTTATATCGTTGGAAAGCTTGTTTCGCATATTACAATTCTTATTTGAAAGTCTAAGTCGGATTAGGTGATTAAAAAGGGGGAAAATGACCCCGAACAGCTGCTGCGTGAAAAAAAAATGCGGCAATGAAAATAATGTGTTTTGTGAACTTAAAACATATGATTTTCTAGTCACCAATTTACTAAACACTAAATATTGCTTCGGGTAAATGTTACAGTTGTTAAGGTGTGTTTAAAGCGTTACTATGTGTAAAATTGGCATTAATGTACAGCATGGTTAGCCTCTCGGATATGATTGTAATAGTAGAGAAGTCAAGCGTATTGTAGTAGATAATCTATGTGTCGCGTATGATGATAATTGAGTTGCTTGAATAAGGAACAAGGTGACTTTTAGTCTATATGCCTTATGTATGTGGTATTTGGTTAATAAAAAGTCAAGTAATGTATGAATGGAAAGAAACGAATGTAGTATGAATGAGCATGTGTGCTAACCATAATGTAATTGTGATGACATGAAAGAATAGGAATCACATTAGCAAGGACTCGAAAACGGAAGGTTAACGGGTCAAGCAGAGGCGAGGAAACAAGCGTGAACACTAACGCTCGAGGTAAGTGACTTTCGATTCACTTCTTAGTATACATATAGAGTTTTCTTGTTATGGTTGAATGGGATGATTGATGTATATAAAATGGCCGACAAGTAGGTATGTATGAATGCATTTAGGAAAATTACGTAAGTACATGCACGTGTGAGCTAAGGTATGCACGGGTGTAGTTATCATTCATTTTATGAATGTATGTAAGTATGGAGTTATGTATGCATGTATGTATATATGTAGGTATTGGTGTATGTATGTACGTAAGTAGTTATGTATGAGCATGAGCATTATGTATTTGAATATGAAAGTACATACGTGTGTAGGTACGAACGTATATATATATGTGGATGCAAGTAAGTATGTATGTATGTATGTATGTGAGTAGGTATGTGTGTATGTAGTTATGTATGTATGTATGTAAATACATATGCGAAGATGTAATCATGTATGTATGTAATTAGATGCGTGGGTATGCAAGTAAAGGTATGTATGTATGTAGATGTGTATTATGCGTATGCGAAGATACGTAGGTATATATGAATGTATGTAGAGAAGTAGTAATGCATGCGCGAATGTAGATATGGGGTTGGTATAGAAGAAGGTACGTATGAGTATATGCAGGTATGTAGAAATATAGGAGGACATGTACGTATGTAGACGCATATGTATACATGTAAACATGTACATGTGCATGATTTAGATACGTAGAATTTTAACGTTACTAATTATGCGTTTGAGGTTGGTATGTGATGCAGGAACAAGTACACCGGATTCTTACGAAACTTAAACCGAACCCGGAATAAGAGGATGAGAAAGAATAATTGGATGAATTAATGTTAAATTGACGAACGTTATTCAATCTTTAATTACATGAGATTAATGTTATATGATGTTGCCTTTGACTAATGGTTAAGTTGTATGTGATGCCCACAGGTGTTACACGGACTTCTTCTGCTGCTATGGAAGTGAAGCGGACGTAGATCGAGTCAAGAGCAAGGATTGTACGAATAGATTGGTCACATAGTTGAAGTATATAACGTTTGGAAATCTAAATTTTAGTATGAATGTTGTAAAATTCTTTTATAGTACGTTTAACATTTTTAGGATTTGGATCCTTCGTGAAAGAAATGTTGTTAATACGGAAGAAAATTTTAAAGCTCTTTTTCCGCTGCGTTATTTTTAAGGTTAAACGTGTTAGGGTGTAACATACTCACACTTTGGGGGCTCGCCAAAATCCCTGCATTAGTATTTCCAGTCTCGTTGGAGTATTTCAGAAAGCATTCATTGTACTATCCTATGGATTCTGTTTGGGTGGGGCAGAGTTCTCTTAACTTAATGATGGAGTCACTCAAACACTTTGTGCATGCATCGGGTTCGATATCACCACGACAAAGAGCGAACGAGATGACTCTGTCGTTGAGTTTGCCGGTAGTGAAGTTGTAGTAGCCAAAGCCGGAGTTGGTGGTGGGGAGGGCCAAGAGGGCAGTGTCGAGGTTTCTTTGGTATGGACTGTTTATGGTGTAGGTAGCTTTGTTCTCACATATGTGGTGCAAGAAAGGTGGTGGCTGAGCTAAGGTGGTGGTGTTGGTTAAGCATATGATAATAAGAGAGAAGGAGGAGATGTTTTCTGAAGAGTATGAACATGTTTTGTCGTGTCGGACGAGGAAGGAGATGTTGTGACATTTAAAGAGTGGGATATTTAAAGAGTGGGATATGATGACAAAATAAAAGTCTTGGTAATAGGCTACAACTGATCAATAATTAAAGGTATGTGGTTAGAAAGACACCTGATATATTGGGGAATATATTTTGATCCTTTACGGAATTAGTAAGATATGGTGAGCTAAGGGGAGTGGGGTGGAGCGTTGAACTTCCGTGATGGCTTTTTTCCACGAGTGATACACCATCGCCACTCAAGTTTATAACGCGTGCAATATTCTACGCGTGAATTTTATCACGCCGTGAAAAATGGAAATTGTGAGGGAACATGAGAGTTTATTTTTGGGTGTTGTGAGTGATAGGCAATGCCACTAAAAAAGGTTGTGAGTGATAGAAAAATGGTTGATGACATAGTGGAACTTGATTGGGTGCTTGTGAGTGATGGAATTCTATCACTAGTGACCACCCACACCCCCAATAGCTAATACCGTGATAAACGTGAAAAATCTGTGAATGGAAAAAGCAAAAAGGTGTGGTTGACTTTCATAACCGGAGTCTGACTTGTCAACCCTTTAACGTAGAGTTTTGTATGCATGAATGAATGCGAGACTAAATGGAATAGACCATTACAAAATCATTTCATCTGCTCGAATTGGATCAATAGAATGAAATCACCCATTACATAACGCATTTCATTCCCTCAAAATTATTTCATCTGCTTCCCATGTTTTTTTTTCATTCTATCCCCTCTTGCACCCTTCGTTAACAACACAAACCTACCATCGGCGCCACCCACCTATCATCGCCACCCGTAACCTGCCACCGCCGCCACCGAATCCCACCACCTCCACCTCCACCTCCACCACCTCCGCCGCCACAACCGCCAGTCTCCGCCACCCACCACCCCCTTTGCCACCTCCGCCACCATTGCCACCCACCGCCGCCACCAACCACCACCGTTGTTGCCACCACCCCACCACCGCCACCTTCCACCAACCCCCCACCGCCACCACACACCACCGATGCCCATCACCGTCGCCACTCGCATCCCACCGCTGCCGCCGCCAACCCGTCACAGCCACCATCACCACCGTCACCATCCACCGCCGCTGCCACCTATAACCAACCACCCACAATCATTGCCACCGACCACCACCATTTACCATCGATTTCATTTCTTGCCTACCAAACAATAATAATTCATTTCATTCTTCCCTGGTTTATTCCATTATTTCATGCCAAACAGATTATAATATATACTATGATATATAATATTTTACTATTAATTTTAAAAGTGAATCTATTTTCTCTTTTAAATTCACTTCAACAAGTTTGTTTTACTAACTCGAAGACTATCTTCAATGCTAAACGCGTCCTTAGACGCCTTTAGCTGCCACATCATCTGTCACATAATATCCTTACAAATCCTTAAAAACCTCAATTTCATCTTCAGCCCTATAAATATCCTTACCATTCTTAATTTTCACCTCATCACCTATCTATTACACACAATATTTAAATCAAAAACATTTCTTTTTTTACTTTAAGCCCACCTCATCGCATGAACCGAGACAAACTCATACCCTTGTGCAAGGGCATCTAACCTAAAGACATGTTAGGATAGGATCTTAAGGGCTTAGACCGTGGGGTATGGTGGGGCTTGGGTTGGGGTTTGGGTTGGGCGACACGTGTAAAGGGAGCCAACCCACTGCCAGGTTACGTGTCCGCGGGGTATGGCGGGGCGTGGGTTGAGCTTGGGTTGGGTACACCGCGTGGCATAAATGTTTTTAAAAAAAATACAAAAAATTTATAAAAATCACACAACATTTATAAAAAAAACCTACAACTTCATTAAAATTTTAAAAAATACATAATCCTAAAAATTACATAATTTCTAAAAATTACAAAATAAAAAACCTAGAGCGTTAAAAAAATTTCAAAAAGGTCGATCTTGTCGAACGCCTTGCTTTCCTTACCTCGAAACTCTATGTTCGCCACCGCCACCCGGTCCTCGTGGCTTAACTCGCCACCGGGAACGGCTTCGTAGTAAGCCTTGAAACGCTCGAGCTTGGGCCGTAGCTCGCGTCATTTATGTTGGCACGCGTTGAGGTTGTGACGGTCGTTACCGACGTTATGTCGGTAGGCCGCGAATGCTTCCGCCCAATATTTTGTTTGGCCCGGTGGCCGCCCCTTCATAGCGTCGACGACGCTAGTGACGAGTGCCATTTCTTCTTCACGGGTCCAGGATGCCATAGTGGTGTTGGGTTCGTGGGATGGGGGGACCAGCGGGGTAGCGGGTTCAAGACAGTGGGTAGCCGGGGGGTTTTGGTTCGTGGGATGGGTGGACCAGTGGGGTTGGGGTTACAATATATAGGCCTTTGGGTGACCCGGGTGGCGGTTAGAGAAGATGGGGGGGGGGGGATGGGGGGACCGTTTGAATTTTAAAATTCAAAATTTAAACAACCGCCTAACGTGGCGGGTGAACCAATGGGATTCAGACAGCTCGCTTGGCCATACCGCCCCACGCCCGGCTTGAAAGCCAAGCCCCAAGGGGCCACGCCACAACCCAAGCCCACCCGGGGTGATGGCTTGGACGTTTTACCCCAACCGACGTCTCAACCCAAGCCCCATACCCCACGGCCTAAGTTGAATGACGTTTGCATTTGACTAAGAGTATCCGTTTGATTGACGTTTGCTTTGGTGTAACCTTGAAATATTCAATCTCATTGAACAATAGGCTGGCAACGAGAAGATGTGCATTAAAAGTTGATTTGTGGACTAGCAAAGGAAGTCATAAGAATAAAGGGTATGGAGAGGATGGGTTTGGAGGGGATGAGTCGCCACGTCGCCGCCACGTAGGAATGGCTCGGAGGGGATAGACCTAGTGGGGTGGAGGATGAACCCCTTTATGTATATATGTATGTATGTATAGGTATATGTGAGAGGCAAGAGAAGAAAGGAGGACCGGCTACCCCGGCTGTGGGGTGCCGGGTGTGCCGAGCCGAGCCCCAGGGGGGCGGTGTGGGGGACCGGCGCCGGTCCTAGCCGGGCCTCAGCCGGCCCCCATACCTTCTAGTCTAACTAGTGATTCTCAAGACGTGTTTTATAAGACGATATTTATATAGGGGAAGGTTCAATTAAAAATCAATAGTCAAAGTAAAATCTTGAAAATTAACTAAAAATACCTAAATACATACCAATTTTTTTTTATAGATTTTCGCTAGTTTTTTTATATAAATAAAACTGTTTTTCAAATAAAGAAAAAATTGTACTGCACATGTGCATTATATATGTCACATGTGCACTACAATTTTTTTTTTTTTGTAAAAAAGTTTTTCTATATATAAAAAAAGCGATTTTTAATAAAAAAAAATTAGTATGTTTTTAGTCTTTTTTAGTTAATTTTCGAGTTTTCGCAGTAAAAGTAGTTTTCACTTAAACCCTCCCCTATTAATATAAGAGGTTATACATATATTCTATTGCATAATAAACTAGTAAACGTCCCCTCGTTATGGTAGAGTTTTAATCGAACAAAAACTATAAAAACAAATAATGTTGCCGCTCCCCATGACACTGGCTACCTATGTTTTGTGTCAAGGATATCGACACGTGTTTTACATCGTTCGAAAATTTAAAAAATTACTGATATCGGGGCCTGATAGTACTAGCACCGATAGATACCTAAAAATAAGAACTTCCTCCCTCTTTATTTATAAAAACACCCCTAAAATGAGGGTAACTTGGTCTTTTAAACACTAATATTATTACACTTAAACCCCTTTATTTTTACAAAATTATGGCTAATTAGTTACACTTCTCCACTTCCATAACAAACTTATAATTATTTTACGTATATCATATCTTATAAACTATAATGTTTAAAAAAAATCCAAAGGTGCCGTGATGACCTACTCATTTTTGTCGACGTTTCGATAGTTGCCTTAGTCAGTATTGTTGTGCGGATTAAAATGTACAAGAAGATAATGCATTAGTGTATAAGTGATTAATACAATGTGTCCTATCACATTTCAAATGCTCAAGACTCTCTACGTTGTTGTCAATCAGTTTAATAATATTGCAACCCTTTTCACTCCAATTTTGGTTTGATTAAGGTTGTTCACCAATTTGTTATGACGACTCGAAACCTTGCACATACAGGTTTGATATTCTGTATGTTTGTGTATTTACTTGGTTGGGTATACACACTTACATGGGTTAGCACGTAGTAGATTGACATCAAACAAACTCACTTGTTTTATTCAATTTGTTTTATTAAAAAAACTTTATATAATACCATATTCAACAGCATGGAATTTTAGTTTTCATAAAAAATTATAAAAACGTTTTTAGAAGCATTTTCGTTTTCATAAAACATTTTTTTATAAAAACTTTTTTTAGAAGTTTGGTAAATAAGTTTTCCACCAACAAACTTGTCACACCCCAACCGATGGCAGAATCACCGGGGCGCGGCACTAGGCGAATCAGATTGCTCAAGATAATCCATAACAACTATAAAGAGACAATATTTATTACATTTATTATCCCATACTAACAAACAATACAATCACATAAGTTATCACAGATTTCTTGTCCTCTCGAACAATGCGAATCCGACAAACTAGATTTTCGGTGATTTTCTAGACTTCCTAGCTTGATTTGATGTAGACTGCGACTAAACCTGCAACATACGTTAAAACAACGTCAATACAAAAGCATTGGCGAGTATACAATTTTTGATAGCGAAACATAGTAGATAAAAAGTGCTGCGAATTACCACATACATAAACGAGATACCTCAACACATATATTAGACAAATACTACCAGCTAAGTCTCTCGAGCTGCGATTGCGATTGCTATTCTTCCAAACTAAACCTAGTCGGGTACTATAGTACTATACTAGTTAAGGCGGGACCTCGCGAGTAAAAGTCCTAACACATATGTAACTAGCATCACGTGTAAATATGCATAACAGTTATTCGCAAGTGATAAAGAGTTTGATTAAATAATTCATTTTGATAAATTCGATTTGGTAGGAACGTGTGTTACACCCAAAATGTGATAAAAACGGTTCGAGTATACTCACAGTCGGTGCTCAATACAACTTGGTTGGATTAAAGGGAGCGCGTCTGGGATTAGCCTGATTACAGAACGATGGCATAAGCGTTGAACAGTGCGTTAAACGGTGGTGAGTGAACCAAGTGTCGAATGGTAATTCGATCGGATGGCCATTCGATTGGATTGACGTTCGTCTGAGATTGATGTGCTTGTGTGTGATGGCTATGAAGTTTTCGTTGTAGCATTTAAACAAAGAAGTATCTCTACCTTTCAGGTCGTCGATCGAACGGTCGTTCGAACGGATAGCGAACCGATTGGCAGGACACTTAGTGAGAACAAGTTCACAACAGGATTGTCACTCGTTCGGATAGCAATCCGATCGGATGGAAATCCGTTAGAAGCTGATGCTCTTTGGAAATTAAGAAATACTTAAGTGTTGAAATTTAAATGCCAATGGGTCGGATGGTCATTCGATCGGATGGCTATCCGATCGAACGGCAATCCGTTCGACGTTCGGATACTTTTGAAAACTTTGAAAAATGTTTAAGTGTGGAACCCAGTGCAATCCAATCGGATAGCAGTGTGATCGGATGGCTGACAATCCGTCCTAACGAATCTGATTGTCTTGAACTTGATTATTTTTTAAAGTTGGGGTTTGATCGAGACGGTGTGACAACGTATTAAACAATGGAACTCCACCAAGGCTAAGTCATCAGATCAGATGGGAATCACCCCTTCGATTAGTTAACTGTCCTTGACGGTTGTTCGTGTTCAACCCGTTAACCAGTCATCTAGTCGATAGATATCAGTTCTCAAACCGACACTTCACTAGAGAATGAGTAGAAGGCCTGAACGAGCTCCGATTCTATCAGTTTTTAAGTAAAAAGGTAAGAAATTTTGATGAAAGCTTGAAATACTTAGATTCGGCTTAGATCTAGGTGAGATTAGTGCTCACACGCCGTGGAATCCATTAGATCTGAACTGTTCTTGATGAGATGAGGTCACACTTCCTTGTTCCTAAGAACTCAATGATAACATCACCTTAGAACGCCCCAAATCAGAGGATTTTACGGTGAAAAAGTGAGATTTGATGTTGGAAAAGATGAAGGAGTGCGTGTAGATCATAGAAGTACAAGATTTAGGTTGAAAACTTACAAGAATCGCGAGAAATCGAGAGAAATGAGGGCTTGAGTGCTGCTGGTCGAATGAGAGATCTGTCACATCACAAATGATGTGACAGGGAGTATATATAGGTTGCCAAAAGGAAGGAAAGAGGGCAAGTGTCGTATAGGATAGCGCCTCGATCGGATGCCAATCCGATCGGATGACTATCAGATCGGATGGCCATTCGATCGATTGGCCATTCGATTGAGTGGGTCCGACGAGTTGCGTTTTGGCATTTCGTTTCTCGTGATGAGCGTTGCGATGGTTTGATTACACATTCTCATACACATATTTATATATTTATTATAATTAGTCACAAAGGGTCGTATAAATATCCATAGTTCAAAGTTTGCGTTGCGATAACCGAGTTGCGCGTTTCGAATATGCGTTGCGTTGCGACACATCACGACTATCGATGAGGGTAGAATAGGTCCTCACTCAATGTCATCGTGAGTGTTAGTATGTGCGATGTGATGTGTTATAGCGATAAAGCATGCGAAATATGCGAATATAATTCGAAGAAGCGATGTAAGCGATATAGTTACATTATGATCCGAATCTCTAGTGCTAGGCGTAACGAGTATAGCGAGTAGTAACAACGCACGAACGTGCGAGTTGTTACAGTCTCCCCTGCTTTAGGAAATTTCGTCCCGAAATTAATCCACAAGAAGGGTTGCGAGGATTGATGCGAGTGAGGGTAGCGATAAAAGCGGCAAAATAAACGAGCGATCAATTGAAATTCGACGAGTGAGAGCGTTGCGACGACTGGCGATGGCAGCGAGTAAGGCGAATTGTATAACAAAATATGCCAACACACAAAAAGCGATCCAAGAGTGCTTTGAATTCTCGAAAAGTTGATTAATTCGAAAGGTTGGAGAAAACTTATTTATGAAATATCTTCCCACAGTGCGGTGTGAAACTGTTTCGATGTTTGCACCAGTGCTATGAGAGGAGTTTATGAGGTTACTAAAAGATTTTAGGGTGATTAAAACTCGTTTTATGAAATTTTCTCGTCACGCGGCATTAACTTGAGTCGATTGTCACACCAACGTTACAAGAAAATCTCGTTTTGTACAAAGATTTTGAAAAAAAAAAATTAGAGAAAGTTTGTAGGAAAAGCTTTGTTTACACAAAGGATTTTAAATAACATCAAAGATTTTAAATTTAACGTCGGCCCCGTATGGCACTTTCCCACGAAAGTTCGATAATATGGCTAAAACACTTATATATAGGAAGTACCAGCGGCGTATCCACCATGTTTTAGCCATATGGCTTCCGTCCCGTGAGGCAGTGTCATGTGTGTCGACATAGTACTGATAGATTTCGATTCCCTCGGTCCAAGCGAAAGATGGTTGGACCAAGTGTAAGAGAGAGATTGAGCAAACTGAGCGATGAAGCCGTTTACGAACTCAGTTCAGCGATACAAGCGAGTGCGATAAGCGGTAGCACAAACACAAACATAGTAAGCGAAGACGATGGCGATAAGCGAAAAGCGATAAGCGGTAAGCGACGAGCGATAACGACAACCGTCGAGTGAGAAGTGACGATCGATGCGTTGCAAGCGATGGGGTCATGCGATTTGATTAGATTAAACAACACCACAAATTTTTTACTAACATTAAGCCCCACATGGCCTTTTTCCATAAAAGTTTGCTGACAAAGCTAAAACACTTATATATAGGAAGTACCAGCGGCGTATCCACCATGTTTTAACCCTATCGGTTTTGTCTCGTGAAGCGAGGACATGTGTGCTATCATAACACAGATAACTTAGATAACGGTAAGCGATAACAATAGCGATGAACGTTAAGCGATACACGATGAGCGATAGAGTGATACACAAAGCGATAGAGTGATACACACGATAAGCGGTTGAGCGAACACACAATTAGCGATTTAGATTGCGAGATAGATTCCAGCGATAATGCGATTGAGAGCGTGTTAACTTACGAAAAGTCTAGCGATTACACGCTTTGAGTTGCGATTGAGATTGTTACGCCTTGCGATGTAGTTTAGTGTGTCGAAAATAGATTTAATAGTATACTTGGTCTAATAACGTTCGACTTGTATGGCACTTTCTTCACAAGACATTGGTTGGCATGGCGAAGCACTTATATAAAGGAAGTACCAGTGGCGTATCCACCATGCTTCAACAACACGCCTCTGCCCCAGGTGTCACACTGTGTCGACATGGTCAAGACGCTTATATATAGGAAGTACCAGCGGCGTATCCACCACGCTTAACCATGCTTTTAACGTTATGGCATCATTGAAATTCATTACGATCTCTGTGCACTGATCACAGTAATCCCGTGTGCACCCGTGATTAATTTGACCCTTGCACGTTTATCGTACTTTATCCCAAGAACGCATAGTAGGGGTAAAACACATTATATAGTACATAGTGCTAGTAATTTGTCGGTGCGCGAGTGCGAGGGAAATGAGAGTTAAATAGAGTCCACATTGCGTCGAGAAATAGAACGAGTTCAACATATACAAGAAATTAACGACAAAATCGTATCATTACAACAACATTGGAAGCATAACTAATGTTGTTGTGGAGGACTTCTACGGAGACTGCAATTGTTGCTGAAATTCCTCAAGTCTGCGGCCCCATGCAGCAATGCTGGGTAAGATGACCATACCAATTGCAATTTGCGCAATAGCGACAGTTAGCATCTGGCGGGTGATGATACGTACCCATTAGACACAGGGGATGAGTTCCGTTATAGGCGTGCTTCGAGTGAATTGGGATTGCTTGGAGAGGTTCTGGTTGCGACAGTTCAGTTGTTGAAGAGTTTGAGCTCATGGTCTTTCGTTTGCGGCTGGACTGAGCTTCCTAAGGCGGTGCGTTGTCATCGGAGGATTCATCTGAGGACTTACTTGAAGAATCGTCGGTAGAATCGTCGGAGGAATCATCGGAATAATCGATGACGATTGCTTGATGAGCTTGTTTTACAGGATTCTTGGAGAAAAACCCATCCAAGACTCGTTTGTCGTTGATTTCTGTGGCTAAGCGGTAGGTTTCTTCGATGATAGCAGGCCTTGCAATTTCGAAAAAATCGCCCACACATTCAGGCAAGCCCCGAATGTACTTCGTGATGGCTTTTTCTGAAGTGTTGACTTGACTTGGGCAGATTATGCTAAGCTGTTTGAACCTTGCGGTGTAGCTAGTATTGTCACCTTCGACTTGTTTGATTTCCCAAAATTCGTCTTCTAGTTTCTGGACTTCTTGGGGAGGGCAGTACTCTTTCTTCATGAGCTCCATCAGCTCATCCCAAGAGAGAGCATTAGCTGCGAAGATCCCACGTTTGTTACATTCGGCAGTCAACCAGTCTAGTGCTCGTGATTGAAATACTCCAGCTGCGCAAGTAGTACGGAAACTATCGGGACACCCACTCTGACGAAGGGTAACTTCGATAGAATCGAAACACTGGAGTAACTAGGACACACCTCCTTCACCCGTGAACTCCATCGGGTCACGGGCTTTGAAGTGTTTGTAGAGGAAAGCAGATTGCGGTGCTTCTGTCTTAGAGTCTTCTAAGGTTCAAGAGTTGCTGAGGGAGTACACTTGAGCGACAATTTGAGGAATGACCTTGGCCACTTCCTTGGCCACAAGCGAGGCAATCCTCTTTTTGACGCTTCGTTTGGCTCTTCTCCTAGCTGTTTTTCTCGAGGTAGAGTTGTTGGAAGACATCTAGACAAAGAGAGATTTGGAGTGAGATTTGATCATAATGATTTTTGAGCGTTGCATGGTATACCTGTATCTATTATCTCCGATAGAGATACTAGATATACGTCGCATTTTTGGAAGAGTTTCTAGCAATCATTGGGCACTCGTTTGAATTTTAGTACGGCTTATCATCCTCAGACTGATGGTCAGAGTGAGCGTACTATTCAAACTTTGGAAGACATGCTTCGTGCATGTGCGATCGATTTGGGTGGTAGTTGGGATAAGAACCTACCACTGATTGAATTCTCCTACAACAATAGCTACCATTCCAGCATAAAAGTTGCGCCTTTCGAGGCCTTATATGGTAGAAAGTGTAGATCGCCCATCTGTTGGGCAGAAGTGGGAGATGTCCAACTATCAGGACCAGATATCGTTTTTGAGACGACGGACAAGATCGTTCAGATTCGCGAACGTTTGAAAGCTTCCAGGGATAGGCAGAAGAGTTATGCGGATCCTAAGCGCAAAGATTTTCACTTCGATGTAGGTGATAAAGTATTACTTAAAGTATCGCCCTGGAAGGGTGTGATGCGATTTGGAAAGAAAGGCAAGCTAAGCCCGAGATACATAGGACCTTTCGAGATTATCGAACGTGTCGGGACGGTCGCTTACAAGTTAAACTTGCCTGAAGAACTTAGCGCTATTCATAATGTGTTCCACATCTGTAATTTGAAGAAGTGTTTCGCTGACGAATCACTGGTTATACCGCATACAGATATACACATAGATGAGAGTTTGAAGTTCGTGGAAAAACCTTTGTCGATTGAGGATCGACAGGTGAAAAAGCTTCGAAGGAAGCACGTGCCTATTGTTAAGGTCAAATGGGATGCCCGTAGAGGTCCCGAATACACGTGGGAAGTGGAATCCACGATGAAAGAGAAATATCCTCATTTGTTTCAGTAAATCTCGAGGATGAGATTTCTTTTAAGGGGGTGAGGATGTAACACCTCGAAAATTTCCGTCCAATAATGTATTGACACGTGTCATAAGGTTCCGGTATGTGAAAATATACTTTAGAGGGACTAAAGTTGACAAACAGTGAAAACTATGGAACGTAAGGGTCCAAAGTGTCAACAATGGATAAATAGACTCTTTGATGACCCTACATAATGTTTATAACCTTAAACGGATGGATCATGGATCATACGAAGCGGAAAATGCACAAAAGTGAGGAATTACAAACTATAGGGGCCAAAAGTGTCAACATGTTGAATTTATACCTCTGAGTGAACTTTTGGCAGACCCGAAGCTTTGTAATGCAAAAATATACTCACTAGAATATGTGGTAAAAATTTCGTGAAGTTTCGTTAACGTATGAGAAAGTTATGGCCAAAACCGTACTTGAGGGGTTAAAAGCGTCAACGTCGAATTTCATGGCTTTTCGGTTGAGCGCAAAGTTATCCGAGGACATTACCATGTTGGTAAATGTCCCAAGGTTCTTAAAAACCAAGTTTGGGGGTTTACGAGTCAAAATAAGTAGCCGAAACATCGCGTGCAAGGACAGGGACCAAAGCTGCCAAGTTTGAAAGAAGTTTGTGTGACAACCCTCACTAAACCAGGTATCCGTACGACGTAATTATCTATTAATTGTTGCCTAATTACTGTGCTTAACTGAGATTTCTGATAAACTGCTACTTGGTTATTGATACTTGTACATATCTGCATCATACTTTGATTTTTCCGTCACTACATTACCTATTTACTGAACTTTAGTGACAAACATGATGCACAAAAGCACAGTAGCATTTGAACGGATAACCTATTTGACATGCTGATATAGCCAGCATCAGGCAGACACTGCCTCTAAAGGCCTGTATGAGCCAGAAATATTTTACTGCACCCATAGTGTGTGTAAGGATACAAGGGTTGTATAATTGCGTCTCTAGGAATAAGATATAGAGATTGGATGTGCCTAAAACGTATTCTAAGCACAAAACACAGCACTTTTATTTACATACTAGCTTCTAGCTAACTAATAAAGTGCCAAAACATGAGAAAATATTCCTGACACTTCGTAGAATAAATTGTGTCGCTAAA
Source organism: Helianthus annuus (assembly GCF_002127325.2). Taxonomy (NCBI): domain Eukaryota; kingdom Viridiplantae; phylum Streptophyta; class Magnoliopsida; order Asterales; family Asteraceae; genus Helianthus; species Helianthus annuus. The sequence continues at coordinate 165,649,016 of NC_035448.2, read as the reverse complement.
AATATTAATTACGACGCTTAAAGGATTACTTAAGCGCTTTAACGGATTACTATCCGACCAAACAACCGGACTATACCCGGAACATAAAAATATTGCCAGAATTATTATTGGTATTTTTCTGAGCCAGTTAGGGTCCCTGATTACCCTAACACCCGCATTATAACGCATTAAACAATTAACGGGGTTAATCACTAAACCTAACCGACTTAAAGTAACTGAACACTAACTAAACGATCAAGACCCAACCGGATACCCCCCCCCTAATGGGATCGGTCACCTTGATGTGACAAGGGAGTACAACCTTTTGATTTTTATATTAGTTTTGTGGATATCTAGAGAGCTTGTAAACCGATGGACGAAGGAGTTGAGTTTTTCTATAAATACACTCACCCACACATGAGAGACATCACCATCCACCAACTTCACTCTCTCTCTTGCTCTCCTCTCCCTCTCGGCCGAACTCCCCACAACCATCCATCATATTTTCGGTTCTTGTCTTGCCATTCCAAGCTCACACAAGTGTCGGGGATCACGCATTAGGAGCTTTGAAGCAAGCGGAAGTTGAAGGACCACGTTCATTTGCTTTTATCCACGCCATTTTCGCCAAAGATCTTCCCTAGCCCCGAGCTAGAGGTATAACATTTAAAACTTGTTCTTGATCGTATCTAAAGTGGTTAAAAGGATTTTTAACGGTTAAAAGTCGGTAACCCATCTTTTGAATCTAAAAAGTCTACTAAAACTCGAATATTGTTGGTTAAAAGCATATAACGCGTGTAAAAGTTGTAGTAATCGAATATGTTGGTTGTAGAGACCCGATCTACGATGTGGTGGCTCTTATCATCGTTTAACCCGACTTTGTTAAGATCCCGAATCTTGACATACACTTGTTTCTTTTGTACAAGGGTTAAAAGGTGAAACTCCACCACACGAGAAGCATGAACTTGTGTAAAAGTGTTTTGACATGAAAAATAGTATTTAAAACGAGCCGATCTACGTATGTACAAGTGGTACATTCGTAGAACCAAGTGTCGAGAAAATCATGTTTTTATATAAGTTGGATAACATGCTAACAAAATATGATTTTTATAAACTACAAGTGTATAAACAATTGTGATACGAAAGATCCGACAAAATAACAATTTTTATAGAAAGTTGTCGGGAAGTTGTAAAGGAAGATTTGTTTTAAAAACGGGGTTTTTACAAGACTAAATTATTTATTACATAGATCCACTAAATATAACGAGATCTACACAATAGTTTTTAGAAAAACTACAAGTTCATGTAATAATGCGATTTTACATACTAGTCTACAAGTTTGAAGTGTTGAAACTTGTTTAATGTGTTGGAAATTGATTGGTTGATTTAAAAGAAGTATCGGAATGATCTTGTAAAAGAAAATGATACGCTTGGAAGCGTGGCCACCTCCAGTTACAGGGGAAACTCTGGCGAAATTTTTCTAAAATCTAACACTTAGAATTATTTACAAGTGTTAGAGTTATTTTTGAAATATTTACAAAGTATATTTCGCCATGACTTTATCACAAATATTCGGAGGTGGGGTTTTCACAAAAATAAACGTGATAAATATTTATTTGATAAATATATTTTTCACAATACTGTTTATGATTATTTTGTGAAAATGTATAAATATTATTTTTAGAGTAAAAATAATATTTACTAACTTTGTCGAACCCAAAATAATATCAACGCCTACACGACAAACATATAAGTTACAACGGTAATTACTATTACCACTAAATCGCCAAAATGTAACTTACGCTTTATACGGAAATATTCACGAATGCGTATCTTGTCGACGTATTATTTTGGAAAGTATTATATAAAGAGAAAATATATTAATTTTGAGAAAAATAATTATATTTTGGAATGAGAATTAAAATATATTAAGTGAGACTTAATATTATAAACGCGCATGTATTAAATCCCCCATCCTTGGGAAGGAGACTAAATTACCAAGTATATACACGGAGCGGTTGTCTAACCGTTTCCCGAAAATGTAAACTATAAAGCTAAGGCACGGCCATCCGTCTAATAGAATTAGCACATGTAGGTCGTTGCGCAGCAGTTGGATATTTGGATTACTTGGTATTGTGACGCACTCACTGTGAGTTCATGTCCCCCTTTTCTCTTAACTGTTTTCAGTTTTATAAACTGCGGGGGTGAAATACATGTTACAATGATTATGAATATGTTTATACATGGTATGGTTAGCGTAAGGAGGTTTGTTACTCAGATCATGTGAGTGGGTAGGCACAACTTGAGGCCATTAATCCTCGTAGTAGGACCGAGGGACAGGAGCGGTAGATCTATCTGGGTGTAGCGAGCCCAGCCCCAGGTCCAGCATAACGGACATCGGGGTGACTTAGTGCCCGACGCATAAATCCGCTAGGTTTGAGTCATCCCTACTTGCACTTCACACATATCAATGGCCTTGCAAACCATTGGTGATCTCTTTTTCCTTATTTGCTACATACCAGGTTTTTGATAAAGATAAAGGTTTGTTTACGCACTTTCGCATGAACTCGCTCAACATTATTGTTGATTTTTCAACTTACATGTATTTCAGGAAATTAACGATCTGGCGCGGTATGGCTTGTTTTCCGCTGCATTAGGCCCGAGGTCATCCAGGGTTCGAGGCTTGTGACTCTTTCCTGGACAAGTCACAGTCCTTGGATCATGTTTGTGTTAAGTTTGCATTTGTAATGTTTAGACAAATTATGGTTGTTGGGTGTTAACCCGTTAAGACAATGTTTTAATATTTTTTTTTTTATTATCAATGGATGATCTTGCATATTTTTAATTCATATAGCTTGTTATGATTAAGCTATGGTATTAAGAAGTCACACCAAATTAACCACGCTTCCGCAAAGCCAGGGTGTGACAGCTTGGTATCAGAGCTCTGATCATAGCGAACTAGGATTCCTTCTCGAGTCTAGACTATGATCACTAGGGCTCTCACGAAAACATTTTCTGCATACCACTTAAGTCCAGATCCAAAACGTTTTTACAAACAAATGTTGAGCACATTTCATTTATTCATTATTAGGCTCAGTCCTGAAGACTGAGGCTCGGTCTTGGAGGCCGAGGCTCGGTCTTGGAGGCCGAGGCTCGATCTTAGAGATCGAGGTAGATGTTTGTTGTTTTAGGCTCAGTCTTGGAGGCTGAGGCTCGGTCTTGGAGGCCGAGGCTCGATCTAAGAGGTCGAGGTGGATGATAGAGCAGTCTTAGAGACTGGGAGGAATTTGGCTAGTGGGACTAGGAATGTCAGTCTAGGAGACTGGGAGGCTAGTGGGACTAGGAGAATTATTTGATTGTTTATTGTTGACTTACATGTTTACATGAATATATGATTGATTATTATACGTATATGTGTTTGTGTTACAAACGTCATGCTTTCACCATGTACTAGAAGGATGGACACTACGAATCCCATGGCCATAGTATCTGACGACATAGTTGCAGCGGAGCACGAGGTGTACCTTTCCGATACTACCGGCATAGACGATGACGACTTTCAGCCCCTTTTGCGCTGCCTGATGTCGTAGCAAAGCCTACTGATGGCCATCTTGTTGGGAATTTGCCACTCGTGGTGATCCCTGTTCCTGTACCCCTTGCCGCTTATCCCATTGTTGATATGCCCCCCCCCCTGACGTGGCCTCTGACGACGATAACGATCTACTAGAAAGAGGACCCATTTGAGGGCGAGGCCCTATTGCTGCTGGTATTAACCTACTGCTTGCGGACGCTCCTGCAGGGGAAACTTATGCCCATTCCCCTGTCCCAGACTCATTTGAGTTCCTGACATCCGCATTTTCGCATACAGGGAGTGCAGCACCATTCACTCGACGCCGACCCTGATACGGCATCATCAGCTGCACCGGTTCCCGCACATAGCTTTGAGTTTGATCACAGTATTGAGGGTAATCCTGTTCTGATCCAGACCATGACCTTGAGTTCATACGCTTAGGCCAGCCCTTGGAGGATCCTGTAACCCCCTGTGATGGTTGATCCAGCTGATTTTGAGATGAAATTTGTTGATTCGGAGCCAGCCATGACCCCTGAGCCAGGCGTTGCTCCTAACACCGCATTGGAGCATGACCCTGTTCATGCCAATGCACCTACTGTTACTCCTTGATTGATCATCTGCTTGGACGAGAGAAAATTTGGGGTAACTATGCAAGACAATTTATTATTACGGGGGCCCACGTAATAACGACTTGTAGTGCACAGAAATCCTGGTGGACTCTGCGGGCCAAGCTAATGAAAACCAATGTAGCAAGAAATAACTCGAACACGAATGACCAAGGCGATGAAGCCTCGACTTCATTCTATTTCAAGCAACAAGCCAAATTGGCAAGCCTATGTGAGGGCTCAGAAAATTTATTTTCCCCACCCATACATTGAGTATATTTATGTGTAAAATTGGGTGAGTACATGATGGCTTACGGTGCTATGTATCTCATAGACAATTGGAAAGTTGTCTAACCCACTTCATGCCATTCCGGCAGAAGAGAATGCCACCCAGGCGTGACACAAACACCAGTATGTTGCCAAAGATAGGAGCCGAGCTGCAAAAACGCAACTCACAGGCAATTGCACGACATGAAGCTCTCCGCTTTTAGCACGGCAATGGCACTATTGGAAATAATCCCTAGCTGACCGCACCTATAAGCAGTTCCTAAACTGCAAGCCTTTGAACTTCGACGAAACAGAAAGCGCCATTGCATTTGTTCGTTGGCCCGAAAAGATTGACTCCATTCTAAGAGAGACAAACTGTTCGCCCCAAATGGAGTGATACCTTTACCTCAAGGTTATTACTAGACGGCACACTCTCATGGTGGGACCATCATGTTTAGGCCCTTAGCACGGATGCTACTTATGCACTGAGCTGGGACGAGCTCAAGGAAATGACTGAGAAGAAATGTTGTTCTAGGACTGGAATTCAGAAGCTTAAGGTGGAGTTCTGGAATTTGAAAATGGAGAGACCCGAGATTCCTTAACATGTCCAGAAATCGCACGACTTGCCTAGGGTCGTCCCCTACTAAGTCATTATTGTTGTACGATACAGTTATGTACATATAAGCTTTACATTGTGGTCTCGATTTGTGGTAATGCAATCGCAGTATTCTCATCACTTGTGATGTTTGATCTATGGTTTATGTTCTATGACATGAGATGTTATGTGGCTGATTTATTGATAGCATGAGATGTTATGTGCTGATATTGTTGAATACATACGTACATTTTACCTGCTACGACCTAACCTATGTGAAACATCTTCTAGAAGATGCCACCAAGACGCGAAATGCGCATACCCACCAACGAGACGGAACTTCAGGAAATCATTGCTGCAGTCATCGCACAATACGAGGCCCATCACTCCGAGCGCAACGGAGGTACCTCGGAAGATAACGGTTGTCCCTACTGGCACTTCCTCAACTACAAGCCTCCGAAGTTCGACGGCACTGGAGGTGCCATAGCTTTTGTGAAATGGATTGAAAGTATGGATTCCATCTTTCGAATGAGTGGTTGTACGCCAGAACAACAAGTCCTATACGTTTCTGGGTTGTTTCAAGATGGAGCTCGACTATGGTGGTACCTTCAGGTTCAAATGAAGGGCGAAACCGCAGCATATGCATTATCATGGGATGAACTGAAGGGAATGATGCATGAGAAGTATTGCTCCAAGGAGGAAACCCAGAAGTTGGAAGGGGAATTCCAGAGCCTGATAATGGAAGGTCCAAAAATGTTGGGATACATGCAAAGACTTCATGACTTGGCACGAGTTATTCCCCACTTAGCGGAACCAGAAATGAGGAAATTGGGACAGTTCATTTGGGAACTGGCACCACAAGTCATGAGCTTAATGGCAGCATCTACGCCACCAACAACTATTGCTGCAAGCAAGATGGGTTTGGCACTCGTTACGGAAGCCATTAGACTAGAAAAACTTGCAAACCCTGATAGGGAGACTCAGGTAGAGTCATCTGGAAAGAACAAAAGGAAGCTTACCGAAGATACCCGAACAAATAATGATGAACAAAGATCTATTCGAGGTTGTTTTGACTGCGGAGACAAAAGGCATTTCAAGAAAGATTGCCCTAACAACAGACAGGCCAATGATAAGATTTGCTTAGAAACTAAAGCAAGACGTGCTGGGTGCAAGTATCACCATGAATGTGGATGTCGGAAGCCTAGGTGCGGGAGGAAAAGACACCACAAGGATGGTTGTGGGATGAAGAGTCCCAAACAAGGAGAAAACTGTAACAACGCTCAAGGTGGAAGCAGGAAAGGAAATGGCCGAGTGCTAGGATGCTTCCATTGTGGGGACATTGGACATCTTAAGAGAGAATGCCCGGAATTGAAACAAGGCCGTGAGAGAACACCCAGCATCGGAGTTTGTGAAGCATTCCAGGATCCAGGCATGATTACTTGTACGTTCTTTAACAACCAAAACTTTCGCATCTATCTTGTGTGAAACTGGTGCCGATTATAGCTTCGTATCATTAGAATTTAAGAATATGCTTGGTTTAACCGCTAGTAAGTTAGATATTCCATACTCGATCGAATTAGCGAATGGGAAGTTAGTAGAAGCTAACGAGGTGATTCTGGGTTGCGTAATCGAACTGGGAGAGCGTGAGTTTGCTCTCGATCTACTACCAGTCCAGTTGGGAAGCTTCGACGTGGTAGTAGGGATGGATTGGTTATCGAGTAACAAGGCAGAGATAGTTTGTCACGAGAAGATTATTCGTATCCCGACCGATGATGGTGAGACCATTGTTATTCATGGGGAGAAGCGTGAGACGCCGTTAAGGATGATTAGCTGCCTGAAAGCGAGAAAGTGTTTGCAGAAAGGATGTGTCGCTTTTCTAGCACACATTGTGGATAAGAAGGCTGCTGAGCCGAAGATCGAAGACATCCCTGTCGTGAGGGAATACCCAGAAGTCTTTCCAGAAGACTTGCCTGGCTTGCCACCTCAAAGGCAAGTGGAGTTTCGCATCGACTTAGTTCCAGGCGCTGCGCCTGTGGCTAAGGCACCTTATAGACTCGCTCCGTCTGAGATGCAAGAACTGTCGACACAACTTCAAGAGTTGTTAGACAAGGGTTTTATCCGACCAAGCTTCTCGCCTTGGGGAGCTCCAGTTTTGTTTGTGAAGAAGAAGGACGGTAGTTTCCGTATGTGCATTGACTACAGAGAGTTGAACAAGCTGACGATCAAGAATAGGTATCCCCTGCCAAGAATCGATGACCTGTTCGACCAGCTTCAAGGTTCGAGCTTCTATTCAAAGATCGATCTTCGATCTGGATACCATCAGCTACGGATACAAGAGGAGAGTATCCCGAAGACAGCCTTCAGAACTCGATATGGACACTACGAGTTTCTCGTTATGCCGTTTGGGTTGACAAACGCACCTGCAGTGTTCATGGATTTGATGAACCGAGTTTGTAAGCCATACCTGGATAAGTTCGTGATTGTATTCATCGACGACATCTTGATTTATTCGAAGACAAAGGTTGAGCACGAGCAACATCTTAGAGCCATTCTGGAGCTGCTAAAGAAGGAACAGTTGTATGCCAAGTTCTCTAAGTGTGAGTTCTGGCTAAGGGAAGTGCAATTCCTTGGGCACGTGGTGAATGGAGATGGAATCCACGTGGATCCAACCAA